>NC_140953.1:132563919-132628919 GCF_014529385.1 Adiantum capillus-veneris
GGGGGGGGGAGAGAGAGAGAGAGGAGAGAGAGGAGGGAGTGAGATTGAGAGAGAGAGAGAGAGAGAGAGAGAGAGAGAGAGAGAGAGAGAGAGAGAGAGAGAGAGAGGAGAGAGAGAGAGAGAGAGAGAGAGAGAGAGAGAGAGAGAGAGAGAGAGAGAGAGAGAGAGAGAGAGAGAGGACGGGGAGACAAAGAGAAGGGGAAGGAGAGGGGCCGGAGAGAGGGGCAGCTGGAGAGGGAGAGAGAGGGGGGGGGGGGGGGGAACGTGTAAGAGAGAGAGAGATAGGGGGATCGAGAGAGGAAAATGGGAGAGAGAGAGAGAGAGAGAGAGGAGAGAGAGGAGAGAGAGAGAGAGAGAGAGAGAGAGGTTATATAGTGATATGGAAACAGAGAAAAAGAAGAGGAGAATCTTGAGGAAGAAGGGCGATTGCTAGAGGAGGGAGGGCGGCTAGAGGAGTAGATGGAGAGAGGAGGTGGAGAAGGAAGCTGAGGAGGAGGAGCAAGGGAAGAGAAGGAAGCACATAGGCTGCAAGAGGAAGGGGAGGTAGGGAGGGAGATCCTCCCAAAAAAAAAAAAAAGCTCGCTCCGTTGAGCTTGCTCGAAGCCTAACTCTTAAACTCCTCATCCATTTCTGATGAAACCTTTACTGTTTGACGTTCCTCCTGAGTATTCAGGTTCAGTTCCTGCAATTCATCCTGAGTAACTCTTGCAGTCCTTTCCATTTGGTGTTCAAATGCTCTTTCTGCCTGCTTTACTGCTTCAATGGCTTCCAATTCTTCTTTATTTTGAATTTGCAAACTTTTCAACAACTCATTACCCATTTTTGTTGTTGATTGCTTACCCTCAGTAATCAGTGCTTCCTAAGTCAATGACTTTAGCGCATCATCCTGATGCTGCAAAATATACTTAGTGACTATCTTTTGCACATCTACCTAAAAGATAGGTACCACTGATGAATTAGTTCTAAGAAATTCTTCTTCAACATCTTCTCCAATTTCTTCTACCATGTTCAATCCTTCTACATGTAATGCCCTGAAACCTGGTGGGATTACCTTTATGGCATCCATTTACATTCTAAATTTCTTCTTACCTCTTTTGATCACAATGGAGTCTGCTCCCCATAACTTCTTCACTCTCGCTGCTCTTAACCATGGTCCCAACATAATTGGATAAGAACGAATAGATTCCTCCAATCTGAGTACTACAAAGTTGGCCACGAACTACAGTCCCCCAACTGAGATCTGCAAAATTCTCAAAATACCCAAAGGTTGAACCCACCTTTGATCTGCCATTTTGACCTAAAAAGGAGCTGGATCCCACTTCAAGAGATTCAAACGTTTGCAGGTTGACTCCGGGAGAATATTAACTCCTGACCCTTCATCCAAGAGTACACCTGGAAAGAACACTTTGCCAAAAGAAGCCCCAACCACGGGTACCTTGTAATCAACATCCAAAGGTTGAACTTCACAAGCTTCTCCACAAATGGTTTCTTCAGGGTCCATTCTAGTATCCTATTTGTTTCTTGCCACTTCTTGAGTAAGTCTTTTTAACAATTGTTGTGAAAATGCAGGTACTAGCCTCAACATTTGTTTGACTATTATGGGTATTGGAGCTGTCAACAAGGCTTCATAAAATTCATCACCGCCAACCTGTTCCTCCAGTTCAGTTTGATTGTTATCTAAATTTCTTCTCCCCTGATGATCCAAGGATCTTATAACAAAATTCCATTCCTCAGGTGGTACACCCCCTCTTTGAGAGTTTTGCACTTCTTTGAGTACCCATGTCCTTACTGTTTTTTGACCTTTCCAATTCAAGTTGTCCGGGTTGTTAAGTTCTTCCAAAGTGGATTTTTCAACCTTGGCCTTTGCCCTAGTGACCACCATGGCATCAGTACACCCACTCTTCTCTGGAATATCCTCAATCAGAATGCAAGATGTACAGTCACAATTATAGTGCTTAGGTGTTTCCTGAGCAGCTGCTATTGCTGTGGTGGAATAGGTTGATTCTGTTCTGGAGGTCAATTATTATTGTTATTATTGTTATTATTGTACCTGATAATAGGAATTCCCCTATCATTCTGATGTTGACACCAAAGTTCGCAATCAAGTCCTTGTCGATGACCCATGACTCTGCAATAATTGCATGGTGACTATGGCATATTATTTTGATTCATGTTTGATATCCCCAATTATTTGGATTTTGAAACCGTCTTTGAGGTGCAGGTCCCTGATATCTCCGATTAGGACCCTGAGGAGCAATCATGCTCGCAGCGGCCTCCCTCATCTTTTGAGTAATGTACTCAGGTCATCTTCCCCTGAAATCCGGGTTGTAAAAACAACCATCATAGTCATGTCCAAACCTTTGACATACTTGACAATATGGTTTCTCTGACATGCCAAACTGGTTCATGCCCAAAGTTTGTAATTTATTCTGAATAATTTTGTTGACTGCATCTGTAGTCACTACATCCTTTCCCTATTTTTTATCCTTCTTAGGAGAGTCCTTATCTTTTTTCTGCTTCTTCTTGTCCTTATCCTTTTCCTTTGCCTTCTTCTTTTCTGACCAATCTTCATCCTCATCGCTGTCAGTATTATCCACTTCAGTATCCTGATCTGAATCATCAGTTTCTGACCCTGAATCCTCAGATTCTAAGTCTGAGTCATCATTTTTCTTCTTTTCTTGTAAGACAGCTTTACCTCCATACCTTCTTTCAGCTCTGGCAGCTGCTTCAACCAAATTAGAAAAATCATGTGCATTTGCTAACGGGGTCTCCTTGCTACTGCACTCTTGTACTCCTCCTTGAGTCCCTTACAAAAATAATCTCCCAACTGCTCCATACAAGGTTGTTGGGCTGCTTCCAATAGATGAAGGAAGGGAAAAATCACAATAGTGAAAAAATATACACATAAATAAAACTAGTTTTTTTGGATTTTTGTTGGGGTGGAGTTACACCAAATATAAGAGAAGCTTACATGAAAATATTTCTATATGGAATAAAGAGTATGAAAAATGGTAAGAAAAATTGTGGTAATGGTGAGGCAATGTACAGAGCATAAATAACACACACCTAGGTAGAAATATTTAAATAAATATCAAAATAATTATGAAAAAATCTTTTATTTAGGCCCTATATACAAAGAAATATTTACATACGCATGGACCATAATATACTTATTTTATTATTATTATTATTAGTATTATTTTTGGCTCAACTAGCCCAATGACTAGCTAATTGAGGGTTTTTTTAAGAAGATATGGAAAAAGTCTCGTGACTCACGCACGCTTATGTACAGTGAAATGGTAGGGATAGCCACAGTGTTTGGGTGATTTTGGTAGGGTGAGGTAACTCACTGTGGCAATTACAAAGAGCCGAAAAACGGCTATCATTAGCCCTCCCCCTGGATGATGGTATATTCATGTACCATCATAGAGCATCTTTTCCAAAGAGAGTGCTTCAGAGTCTTTGACAAGATCTTCATTGTTTGGCCCCTCGGAATTTTGGCTAGAGTTACACTCATGCTTCATGTAACAATACTTACATGAGACAGTGGCCTTTTGACAGATCTTTGGTAGATCCTTTGGTAGAAGGCGACTCAAATAGGGCTTCAAGCGATACCCGTTTACTTTCCTGGAGTGCTCTTTACCATTCAAGTCCATAAGCTGATAGTAACTTGAATTGAAAGCCTTCTTGACTATGTATGGCCCTTGCCATCTAGTTTCAAACTTGGCATCAAAACGATTATCGAGTCGATTGTCATACCTTAGCACCAGATCTCCTTCATTGATGCCTTTGTCCTTTAGTTTCTTGTCAAGCTTCTCCTTTGCCTGCGTAGCTTTCCTCTTGTAGCACTCGTATGCTGCTTCTCTTTTCCACTCAAGCTCAGCTAAGGTAACAAGTCGATCCATCCATGCTTCTTGATCATCTTATGCTGATTTGCCATGAAGTCGCATTGTTGGAATGTTTAGTTCAATTGGCTGTAAAGCCTCTTGACCATAGACCAAGTGAAATGGTGTGAACTCCGTGGCTTCCCTATATGTGGTTCGATACGCCCACAAGGCACCATCCAAGAAGTCATCCCACAACTTTGTCTTGTTTTTCACCATCTTTCTAATGATGCCTGCAATGACACCATTAGCTTTTTCTACCAAACCATTTGATTGGGGATAGTAGGGTGTACTGTGATGATGTAGAATGTGAAGTACTTCACAGACTTCTGTGAGCAAGCCCTTCCTAAACCCTGGACCATTATCAGAAACAATCTCCAAAGGTGTGCCAAATCTGCAACAAATGTGATCGTACACAAACTTGCTAACTGTCCTCTCATTCACTCTTGCCAGACTTTGAGCTTCCACCCACCTAGTCATATAGTCTACAGCCACTAGAATGTAGAGTTTACCATTTTTTGTCCTAGGCAGAGGACCCATAGCATCAATGCCCCACTTTTCAAAGGGTCCATTTGCAAGCACTATTTGCCTCGGGCCATGCACCAACCTTCTATTTCCATTTATCTGACAATTGTGACAGCTTTTACACCAATGTTGAACATCCACATGCAAGCTTGGCCAAACATACCCCACAAGCAAAATCTTCTTCACAGTTGATTCTTGGGCAAAATGACCACCACATGCCTCTTCATGAAAACCTTTTAGAATGGCTGGAATTTCCTCGATAGTTGGTACTCTTCTGCACACTTGATCCTTCCCTCTTTGATAGAGGGAGCCTTCTAGGAAGAGATAGAAACTTGCCTTCTTCATGAGTCTCCTCTTCTGAGCTTTTGTGAAGTCTGGTGGAAACTCACCCTCCAAAATGTAGCCAATGATGGGAGCCAATGACGCCAATCCCTGGTACCTCGGTTGCTTCACAGCAGCCGCCACCATGATGACCTGCACTTCTTTATTTACACATGCAACGGCTTGTTGTGCAAGTAAATCAGCATCTTCATTTTGTTTCCTAGGAATATGATATAATTGCACCTCCTCAAATTGATTAAATAGCCTACGAATGGCCTGAACTTTTGTCCTTAAGCTTTCATTCTTGCATGCCCAAATGCCTAAAATCTGTTTAACAATGAGAAGTGCATCTCCTTTTACCATGAGACGTTGTATCCCTTGGTCAATGCACATCTTCAAACCATGAATTAGTGTGTCGTATTCTGCTTCATTGTTGCTGGCTGAATTTGGTAGATTGAACTTCTCTTTCATGACCACCTCTCCACTTGGGTTGAGCAACACTAGCCCTCCCCCTGCTTTTCCTGTGGCTCGACGAAACGCTCCATCAAAGAACAAGGTAAAAGCATTAGGAATACTTTTTGGTGGTGGCAATGGTAGGGTCTTTACTTCAGGCACCTTAATCTCCTTTTCGTGCACCCTATAAGTGAGAATCTCTGCCAATTGTGCACGCACACTATCTTCTACCTTGAAAGAGTATTGAAACTCTTGCAACTCCATAATCCACTTTGAGATCCTAGTACTAAGATTCATTTGAGATGACACCCAAGGGAACAAATTTTCTGCAGTGAGAATTACAAAAGGTTTTGGTAGCAGGTAGGATCTAAACTTTCTCACCGCAAACATGAGAGAAAGCATCATGAGTTCTGCTTCTGTGTAGTCTCTCTCCAAAGCATTCATGGCCCTACTAGCAAAGTGGATGGGTCGCATCCTTGTACTGTGGGGATCTTGTTGTAGCAACACAACACCAATTGTTTCTTTCCCAGCACTAGAGCTAACAAAGAATGTGTACTCCCAACAAGGAGGCATGAGTGTTGGTAGCTCTGACAAAATGGCTTTAATGTTACAAAAGTACTCTTCAAGCTCATCAGACCATGCAAATTCTACTTGTTGTGTCAACTTTTGCAAAGGATGAAGCAACTCCGAAGCTAAGTGAATAAAGCGTGACATTTACTTCACTTTTTGAATAAATGATATGACCTCTTTGAGATTCTTGGGTGAGGGGAGCTCAATAAGAGCCTTTGCCTTTGAAGGATCCACCTCAATGCCTTTATAGGAAACCTTGTGACCAAGCAAGATCACTTCATCCTCAGCTATGTGACACTTGTCGGAGTTGAGTTGACCTCCCATGTCATAGAGCTTCTTTAAACCTTCCTCTACCCTTTGTAGATGCAATGATTTTGAGCTATAAATGCAAAAATCATCAATAAAAACCCTAATGGACTTTCCAAAGAATGCTTGAAACACCATGTTCATGAAGCGTTGGAAAGTTGCAGGAGCATTTGTCAGGCCAAATGGCATGACTCTAAAAGCATAACAACCCCAAGGAGTGATAAAGGTTGTTTTCAATTGATCCTCCAATGCGATACCTATTTGAAAGTAACCCGAGTAGCCATCACACACAGTGTACTTCTCATGACCAGCTACTTCATTTAGTATCTCATCCTGAAATGGGAGGGGAAAGTGATCTCTTTTTGTTGCCTCATAAAGTGGACGATAATCCACACACACCCTCCACTTGCCGTTTTTCTTAGGAGTGACAACAACGGGAGAGACCCACTCTGAATTCTCCACTGGATAAATGAAACCTGCTACTAGAAGCTTTCTTACATCCTTGAGTAGAGCCTGCTCCTTAATGACTCCTAGCCTTCGTAGCTTTTGAGCCTTAGGTGTGGCCTCTGGCTTCAACTCAATCTTGTGTTGAACAACATCTACTCCACGCACATCGGTGTAGTCTTTAGCAAAAAGCCTCGGAAATTTCCTTAGCACACATTTGAACTCCTCTCTTTCATCCTTTGTAAGTGTTGTTGATAGCATACCTTCCAGCATTCCTTCATCTTCCACCTTTTGGTTCTCTTGGGAACCTACCTCTTCCAAACCTCGAGAAGAGGTCTCCTGGTTGTTTGGCTTAAACCTTACCCCCATGACTTCAATGGAGGACTCCTCTTCAGTAATGCTGCCGCTACTTTCTTCTTCTGAAGTGTTTTCAGTCCAATCTTCTTCCGTCTCACTTCGAGATGATTCTTCATGGAGCTCCTCTTCATGGAGCTCCTCTTGGCGTTGCTCCTTCATGTCAAAGACAACCTTCTTGTGATTGTCATTCCTGCAAATTAGCTTTCCACTCTCCCAATCCTGCAAAGCTCGCATTTTCATTAGCCATGGTCTTCCTAGGATAAATGGATAACCACTTCCCTTGGTCGACATAACATAAAAATCCACCGCTTTCTTAATGCCAAAGGCCTCTACAAAGACATTTTTACAAATCCCTACACACCTAGCCTTGCTATTGTTTGCCATCTTGACTTTGATTTCAGGTGTCTCATGGATGTGCATGCCTAGTCTTTGCATGAGTCCCTCTGTCATGATGCAAATTTGTGCACCCCCATCCACTAGACCTTTCCTAACCAATCTTCCTTTGATGTAACAGTCTAGCACCGGTGTAATGTCCTCATTCATTTCAGCTTGTGAAATTTTTACAACAGGCACACTCTCTTTTACCTTTCTCCTAGTGCTAACTGCCCTTGTTAAATCCCTCCTTACTTGTGGACATAATGCAAGAAATTGAGGCCATGAAATATCAGGACCCTTACCTCTCATGTCTTCCAACAAGTTGTACGGAGCCATACCATGTCCAAGAGGGAAGTCTTGGAGGTTGATACGACGTCGAGTCCTCTTGGTTTCCTTGGTCTCCTTTGCCTTTTTGCCTTGTCCATGGTCACTCTGTGATGTGACTCCTTCTTTCTCTTTACCTTTCCCTCGGCCACGCTTAATGCCATTGGCTTCCATGTCAACCTCATTTGAATTTGTCACCTCTACCACATGCACATTTGGATCTGGCAAAGGTGGAACTCCTTCTACCCCTTGTGGAGGTGGTCTTGGTCCATTTGGCCTTTGTAGAAGCCTTGGTTGTTGACCAGCTCCTTCTCCTGCATTCATCACTGGGTAATTCAAGTTAGGTCTCCCTGGCTCTCCACGGGGCCAAGGACAATTATACATCCTATGTCCAGACTCTCCGCAATTCCAACATTGCAAGACTCTCCTAGGTCATGGATCTCGCTCTTCAGACTTCTTTGCTTGTCCCTTTGGACCTACAGCTTGTGCCAGGTGAATTGACAGGCTGCTTAAAGATTCATTTAACTTCTCAATTACTTCCGCCATTACCTCAGGAAGCTCCCTCGATGTTGATGCTTGTGACTTACCTTTGGGTCTAAGACCTTCTATTGGAACCTGTCCCCTTAAGCACTTGAGTTTCCTATATTTCTCAGCAGCCCTAGTTTCCGCTGCATCAAAAGTAGCAGGTGCACCCACCTCAACTTTTACCTTAAGGTCAGGAAAGAGTCCGGCTATGAACCTCTCCTTCTTTAAAAATTCTGCACCATCACCAGGGTTAGAAACATTTCGTATCCATAGAGCCCAAAGACGTAGAAACTCTTGCTTGTACAAGTAGTAGTCATCTAAGTCTTTTTGCTTATGAGAAACAATGTCTTGCCATAGTTTTTGAGTGTTTTGGGGATCAAAGAAGTATCTCTTAAAACGATTCAAAACTTCTGTGTAATTCCCCTTAACTTCCTCAGGCAAAGAGTCAAACCAAGTACTAGCATCTTTCCTAAGGACCACCTCAAACATTTCTACACGTTCTTGATCGGTTACTATCCTCTTGATACGGCAAGACATCTTGAAATTTGCTAAAAATAATTCTGCATCCTCTCCAGGCTCTCCAAAGAAAAGAGGATATCCAGACATTTGGCGTTGGCTCTCCATTATTATGAAAGATTACAACATGAGTTACGATAAGGGATACAATAGAGATTTAGAACCACTCGCCTGCAAATGAAGAAGTAAGAAAATACCACTCTAGGTTTTCTTCTTCAGCTATCCAAGCTTCAATAAGGTCTCGATTTGTTTGATCAAAACAAAAAGGTAGACTATTGATGAGCTCTAAGAAGGGTTGAAATTCTTCAAAGCTAAGGAGATAAACAGAAATCTCTAGAACTTCATTTTCTGGATCCAAAAGAGCAACCACGTCCCAAGTGATAAATTGCACTTGCTCTACAATTCCCAACGCACAAGCGGTTTGTATAAAAACTAGATCTTCATGCTCGTCGAAGGCCGTGAGAAAGTAGCAATTGACTAGGAGCTCCTTTTCTTCGAGTTCCACACAGTCGGAGTGAGGCAACCTTCTCACAATTTCATAAAGAACATCCTCATCAAGTCCAATCAAGTTTGCAAGATTTAAAGACTCCACTTGTGCTACAAAATTCCTGGACAAAAACTCCTTAGGATTATGGTTAAATCATTCAAAAGCATAAAGAGATTTACAATGTCTCTATGAACAAAGTGTCATAGAAGGTAGAGAAGGATGAGAATTTATACAAATTTGCAATCTTCTCTATGCTCTCTTTATTAAGACAAGCTCTGAATAGCTCCCTATCTCCTTTGTTGAAAGCGAAAGGAAGACTATTAATAAGACGCAAATGAGGGAAAAATTCACCAAATGTGAGTCTATGAAGCATGAACTTTGGCCGCAAGTTTCCTGAAGAGTCTTCCTCAATGGTGAAATGCACTCGCCAAACGCCAAATTTCACTCTATTTACCAATCTTAGGGCACACACTAGTTGGATGAATGCGCGGTCTTCCTTAGTGCCCAACAACAAGAGGAAAATGGAATCCACGCGTAGGACCTTCCGTCTTAACTTCACCACCCTCTTGTTATGAGGGAGACGCCTTACTACTTGCTCCTGCAACTCAATTGGTAATAGAGCTAGATCTCTAAGGATTGAACTTTCACTGCACACACATTCCTAGTTAGAACAAATGATCGTTTTTTTGTTTCTTGTAACAACAAAGAAAAAACAAACACACACTATTTTGCCGGGCCGCACTTCATTTTAAAATAAAATGAACACATGTACATCAAAAGAAGTGTGGTAGTTGATGAGAGGTAGAATGACAGGGTTTGGTGATGCAAGAATTTCTCCTGCTCTTTGGGCACCAAACATGAACACCATTCGTTGTTGAAAATGGATCTTTCTACTAATTGCAACGTTTATTCTAATGTGTGGAGTGAAATGGAAGGGGAAAACCTCTATTCCTGGGCCATTATCCATGGTCTATGCATGACCTAATGCTTAAAATAACACAAAAATATAGATGTCCAAACTAAGGTCGTACCTAATGAGAGGCAAAATAAAAGGATTTACTGAAGCGTTTATCTCGGCCAACCTAAGAGGACCTAAAATTCTACGAATGACACGTTCAAATTGCAACTTAGTACTAACAATTATGTGTACCTTTTGCCTTGCAATGGGAATGAAGGGATCATACAAATCTTCGTGATTCATGCAAACTACTTGACTATGCTAAAGGTTGATTCTACACAAAAATACATAAGCCGTCCTCAGTGGGGGCACCAATTTGAGGCGGTCCGGGGTGGGCAACAAGAAGAGTGGCCTCTAGACACCCTTCAAGGCTCCCGTGCTGCTCAATGGGGCTGGGGCACAACACAACTCAAACCAAAACAACAAACCCACAGCCAAATCCCAACTACACAAGGGACACCACCTAGTTTAAGAGCGAACTAGGACGCAAAAGAGGAGAATCGTTAGAGCAACCCACAAACAAGCAAGGAATTTACACTAACCCTAACACCAATGGAATACTCTCACACACTAAAACACGAGAGAGAGAGAGAGAGAGAGAGAGAGAGAGAGAGAGAGATAGTGCTCGGGCTGCTTTGAAACGTATCGGCAATGATCAAGCAAACACAACTATATATTTAAGAAAGAGAGAGAAAGGGGGAGGGGGTGCTTGTTGCATTAATACCTTCTTACAAATCTGTCATGACAAATCAAAGTGAGATTAGTACTTGTTCAACATAGCTTGCATAAATTTCACCACAACACATCACAAGAAAAGCCACCCCAATCACTGTCTTAAGGCCAGGGGAGTCCTCTCCACCCTGTCGCCCTCTTACAGTATGTGGGATTTATGGCTAGATTGATGACAACACCAGAGACAAGCTATCAAGAACTTAACAAAAAACACCAAGACACTTACGCATCATTGTTGTCCATTACTTCACGTTGGAAGGGAGACAAAGTATCCAAGCTTAGTCCAAATCCACCCTCCTTGATTCAGCGAATGTTGGGCTTACACTAGTAGGAGAAATGATAGATTTCCTACTCTCAATTGAATGATCACTCTCTCTCTTACAATGGCATAGAGTTCCCTTGCTAATCCCCTATTACAACACATGCACATGCATAAGACAATGAGCTTCCACTCAAGAGCTCCTTCTAGAGAGGTTGAGCTTGGCTTCTCAAGCTATAGCATAGTGCTCTTGCTTATGGCTCCCCCTTTTTGTGCTAGCTACACCCTCCTTTTATAGCAATTTTGAAGGCTAGGGTTACTCCTCTAACCATGATTGAGTTAGATTTTCAGCAATTTATCTAATTTCTTTTGCTTGGAATTATCAAGAAGTTGGTGATGAAAGAGAGAGGAGAGAAATGGAGGTGATAGGACTTTTCATAGTGGGTTAGTGTTAGTAGAGTTAGTATTAATTTACAAATGGAATTGGATATTTACAATGGGAGTATCCATGTAGGATACAAATAAGGAAGAAAAAACTCTTAAGAAGTAAGAAAAGGTGGCTTTCTTACAAGGTTGATGCTCCAAGTGTCTTGAGTAGGGCCGATTTTGATGCTTGTTGACGGTCCACTAGCTTTGACGGTACATTTTTTCTCCACTCTTGACCTTCCTTGAGAGACAAGGTAATTGAAGCTGAGTAATCAACCACCATGATGCTGTCTTTTAAGAGAAGAGGCTGAATTTTGTGGTTTTTTGATAGATATGGGTAATTTGGAGGAGGAAAAATGAGACTAGGTGGTCAATTTTGGAATGGAATTGTGTGTGGGAGATATGAGTTCACCATGGTTTCTCTTATTCTTCAAGGTTGAGGAGAAGGTGAGTAGGGTGCAGAGAGGAGTGGTGAGAGAGGTGGGGATGATGAGTGGAGAAGTGTGTGTGAAAGAGGAAAATGATAAAGTGGAAGAGAGAGTGTGGCTGCATAGCATGGGAAAACTTGGGTCCACTAATAAAATCATAGCTCACAGCTCGTAGCTCAAAAAAATATGAAAAAATTTGAGGCAAAAGTTCAGCTCACGAGCTACAACTTTTGTTTGTATTACCTTTTCAAATTCAGAGAGCAAGTGAACTTTAAAAATTCAGCAAAACCGACCGTTTTTTTCCACTGCACAAGGTCCTTGTGGGGTCCTTCTTTGGATGATTCTTTTGAATACCTCCAAGAGTGAGCCCTCCATAGTGCATGTATGCATGCCACCTACCCTTGACATTATTTGATAGGTCTATAATTGAAGATATTGTTGAAATCATGATATAAGTGAATAGTACAACTACGAAAATCAAATATTGAGGGGTCTAAAAAATATGTACATGTCAAATATAAATAATATAAGTGGAAAAAATATAAAGGGGTCAAAAGAAATCTCTCTCATTATGAGGCTACCATAAAAGATAAATATTTTTGGTGTTCTAATTTTTTAGAAAATAAAATAAAATAGTTGAAGGAAGGGAAAAATCACAATAGTGAAAAAATATACACATAAATAAAACTAGTTTTTTTGGATTTTTGTTAGGGTGGAGTTACACCAAATATAAGAGAAGCTTACATGAAAATATTTCTATATGGAATAAAGAGTATGAAAAATGGTAAGAAAAATTGTGGTAATGGTGAGGCAATGTACAGAACATAAATAACAAACACGTAGGTAGAAATATTTAAATAAATATCAAAATAATTATGAAAAAATCTTTTATTTAGGCCCTATATACAAAAAAATATTTACATACGCATGGACCATAATATACTTATTTATTATTATTATTATTATTATTATTTTTGGCTCAACTAGCCCAATGACTAGCTAATTGAGGGTTTTTTTAAGAAGATATGGAAAAAGTCCCGTGACTCACGCACGCCTATGTACAGTGAAATGGTAGGGATAGCCACAGTGTTTGGGTGATTTTGGTAGGGTGAGGTAACTCACTGTGGCAATTACAAAGAGCCGAAAAACGACTATCAGCGGCTACAAGCCTACATTCTTCTATCCTAACTTCACCGACAAGCTGATTTAGTGACTCAGAGATGTCCATTATCTATGCTCCTTTTTCTTGCATTGTGAAGAGCTTTATGGGGTTTAGATCAGTTAGGAAAATGGTTCACCTCTTTAGGGTTGGAAGCTTCTTTATGGGATAGTGTCGCCTTTCATTTGCAATTGTATTCTATTTGAGGATGCATCTTGTGGCAAGAAACAATCTTAATCTTTTTGGGGGATACCTAGTTTTTGGATCCTGGCCTTCTTTAAACCTACTAGACTTTCCAAAATATGCTAGTAGAAGATTTTATAAAGTTGTTAGTAGGACAATATAACATCCTTTCCTAGTGAGTTACTTTGATGCATAGTGGCAACCAATGAAAACTAGAATTAAGAAGTTTCAGAATGGCTATCACTATCACTTAGTATGGTTGTTGGCCATGGAGACAAATGGTCATGTTGCTCTAGATGTCTTCAACATCAAGAAGTTTTAGGATGACTATCCCTGTATTATGTCCTGATCATAGGAGAGGGGATCTAGTTTATGACACTGTTCAGATGGGTGTTACCTCGAAGAGGTGAGGCAGAGTGATGATGGGAGGCCCGATCTTATAGGTGCACACCTACATCTTTGGATTCTAGCTAGCAAGGGGTTTTTGATAATTTTCTTTGTAATCATGGCTTTATGTTGCTAGGTGAAGGACAATGACCGTGCTTTGTATGCTAGCTGCCTAGGTTTTTTTGGCAAAGAAACTTCTCTTGCTTATTTTTTTCTAGCTTAACGCAAGGTTATTGTAAGCCTTTGTTTTTTGTCCTCTTTTCTAGTGCAACTTTGTTCTTTGATTGCTTATAAGTTCGCTTGTTTAGTTTGCTTGCACGATTTTTTCCTTTTTGTCTGCATCATTTACTTCCTACCACTTGCTTGCATTTTGTTGCATGAGTCCATTGGGCTGAATGTCGGTGCCATGTATGCGTGTATGCATGTCTATCGCTTGTTAAATACATGTTTTTATTTTTCTTTCTTTGTATTTGAATTTGTGTGTTAACATAAGGAGATGGGTGCGGTACCTAGGTGAGTGGTTTTTTATGTGAGGGATGTCCATTTTGACAACTTGATGTGAAAGTTCCCTAACATATTTAGAAGGTATCCTGAACAGAGAGCTCCTAGTGATATATTTGATTGAAAGAAGTCTCTATTGTCAACCTTAAATATGCACAATCTAACCATTCCAACAGTAAGGGTTTGTTTGATAGCCCCATTGTGACCCATCTATATGCATGAGCTTCCTGGAACAAGCTCGATGGAGGGGGGGGGGTCACTATGTATAAATTGTGTATATCACGGGCGTTTGAAGACTATTTACAAAACTCCTTATCTGTAAATTTTTTACAAATACATTATAGCTTTTTCCTATTCAATCTGTAAATTTTTCTCCTAGTTTTGTCTTATAGTATCCTTCTATATGTGAAACTGTAGAAAAAATGTAATTTAATAACCCCTTCTGATGCCATTCACGTGATAGTCACATAATATTAAGTGACCCCCCCAAGGGAACAAGACTATGCTTTGATACGTGATAGTCAAACTTCCATGCTAGGGTTCTCTGCTACTAGGTACAACTTGATGTGAAACTTCCTTAACATCTATAGAAGCTATCCTGGATGATAGAGAGCTTGCCAACGAGTCTGCTCCGCATAAATCCAATTCCTCCCAATGGCCAATGCTATATTGTAAAAGTAGAGGGCTCGTCAAAGCCCCCTCTCCATCCCCATCGTCAAAGTAGTATAAGCCACTGACTTCATTTTGTCTCCGTGTGATCTCTTCATCACCTTTCTCATCAACAAAATCCCCAAAATGCTCATAATAACGTACCTATACATGCTACCAAAACCATGAAAGTGTTCTGCAAAGTCCCTTTGAATCCTCCTACTAAGGTGACATTGAATCCGTTAGAGACGTACTCCCTATTCGCAGAGTTTCTTGAAGGAATATTATGCCTAAAGGCCGAGAAAGAAACCCTTGTGACCAGTTACATTGAAGATATGTGCTACAATCCACATAGTCACATCTTCAAAAGTGAAAACCTTTGTGTGGTTATCCTCCTCACAACTACAATCACAATGTCGAGATTCTCCCACACCTAAGGCCTCTCCTAAAAACAGAGATAGTGACTCAAAATGTTGATTATCATTGCATGTAGTTTAGTTTTAGAGAAGTTTTGTGTTTTTTAATCATATTTGCCAACCATATAAATGTTGGATTTGGTAGAAAACTCTATAATAGTATGGTAATATTTTTTGCTTTTTTGCCGTATTTGCCAACCATCAAAATCTTTCTTTGGACCATGCTATCTTATGTACTTGTTTTGAAAAATACTCATAATTTTTTATGACTTTCATATTTATTATCACATTTTACTCATAGAGACCTTTGAGGTGGTCTATGTACTTCAAACAATGTCCACTCAATAAAGAACATAGTGCGTGCAACTTTGATAGACAAAAACTTTAGCAAAGAAGATATTGTGTGCAACTTTGACAGACAAAAACTTGTGCTCCATACAAATATCTAATGAAGATAACAATGTCAAAATCACCAAAATTTTATTGCCTATAACTAAAGACGAAAGAAAAAAGAAGAGGAGCAGAGTTGAATGCACAAGATGAAGCTGAAAGCCCTTGTGCTGCCTGAACAACTCAAGCAAAATCTACTTTCCACCCAAAGACAACATATGGTAAGCGAACACTCTTCAAATATCATCAACACCTATTTTTACGAGAGTCACTACAAGATGTACTACCAACGCTTGCTGCATTGACATGCTTTTGGCCTACCAATCCACTTGTCCTCCACAACAACGTAATGTGCTTTTGATCATTTAAAACATTTGGATCTTCAACGTAATGTACTTGAGGCATTTCCAACCTGAAAAAAATGAATGGGGTATGTGCAAGAAACAATGGCCACTAGTGAGAGTCTACATGCACAACACAAAAAAGAGATACATATGTGATGATGTTTTGCATAAGCAAACATTTTCTAATCTTGCCTCTTTTGTCCTTCTCTTGTTGACAAGACACCTTGAAGATTCGGGCAATTAAAACAAGAAGAAAAAATGTGATAAAATCACGAGGCCTGCCATAGAAATTTTGCCTTGGCAATAGAAAAATGGAAAGTGAGAGAGAGAGAGAGGTAGGTGAAAATCCATTGAATCTAGTATAGTTGCTCTGGAAGACACACATTTTAGAGATCAGGTAATTGTTGTACGCACATGTTGAGGCTGAAGATCGAGCAGGGGGAAAAACTCTGTTGACCAAATGGTTGTAGGTTACAAAAATTGTGTTTGATACATACGGTGAGATGAGTTGATATACATCAAAGCAGGTGTTTGGATGGTATGAATGTAGATTCCCTGTGCTTCGATGGTTTTGTGGGTAGGAAGGGTGGGGGAAGTGGGAAGGGAGGGGAGGTCTCCCCTCCAATGATCTTTGGGTTATTTATTTTGGGATCAGCATATATGTGATTGAATGATCTGACCAAAAGCAAAATCTTGTGCCACAAATGTAGTGAGGTTGTTGGCTTCTCACCCAAATATGGTCTAGCATTGAATTATAGATGGTTGTTGTATCTTTGATTTGTTGTTGATAGTTCTCTGAATGAAGTAGAGATTCCAATTGTTGGTATTGGGTTTTTGTGGTTCTGATGTCGATGTTGAAGTCCCCTAGTATGATGCTCAGGTTTTTTTAATTGTTTTCTTGTATCAAGTGTTGGAGTTCTAGAAGAAGTGTTTTTATTGGTGTGTTTGGTGATTTGTATACATTTATGACATGGATATGAGTTGTAGTTTGATTCTCGAAAGAGAAAGCTGCATCTATTATTTCAAGTCCTACTCTTGAGACAGTTTTTTGACATATGGATTGAATGCTTGGATGGTGGAATATAGATACACCATAACCATTATAATGTTGAATATGCTCAAAGTTTGGTGTCAGGGGGTTCATACTTTTTTTTTGTTTCGTTTCTTGGAAGCACAAGATACTGGATGACATGAAGTTTGGGTCGCCCTTGATGTGGTCAATGTGTCTGTTGATTGAGAGGATGTTTAATGATGCAACAATATGGTGTGTTTGTGCAAGTGTAACTAGGGGCTCGTTCAAGTAGGACCATCTAGCATCTTTCCGGAGACGTTTGATTTCTTTAAGGACTATGGGGTCAATTTTGATGTGGCTCTTGAGAATGGGACTAAGAATATGTAGATTTGCAGGATCTTTGATACGTGATAGAGATGTGTAGGCCAAGCCATGGGATTGGATCTCAGTAGGGTCGAATGCAACTGTTGTCATTGTCAAGCCTTGGGATCTATGGATTGTGTGTGCGTTAGCTGCTTGAATTGGGAGTTGTGTTCTTGAGACTAGGTTGAGTGGGTTCTTTCCTACCTAAAAGTTTTTTGTGACTTGAAGTATTGGTGTCCATTGTTTGTTTATGTTTGCATGGTAGAGATGTGCATTTTCGGATCGATGTCTCCTTCCAATTGAGGTATCGAAGAACTCTACCCAAGCTATTAATGATTGTGCTCTGTTGTTTGTTGTTTGGAAGATTCCATATTCACCATTGACCAAACCATCAAGCACATTGATATTGCTAGCACAAAGTTAGACTATCATTCCTGGCTTTAGCTCAAGGATGGAGGATAATTCAGCAGTTACTTGAGGGTTGTTTGGAATGACTAGGTTCTTTGAGAATGTTTTGTGGAATTTGTCATGAGCCTTGATGATGTATGGTGTCTCTTGAAAGTTCTCAAAGACCGTTTGGTTGTGCTTGGCCTTTAGTTTATTTGTGAAGAAAAGATGAGGTGTTGTACAAATGTCGAAGTTGTTGTTTGCAAATGTGTCATTGATAAATGCCAAGTCTCTTTGTGTTTGCTCTGCAACACGTATCCTATTTAAGACCTCTATAAACAATTCATTTGATTGACGCATTGGTGTTGTTAGCTCAGCGCATGTGATATGTGTGTTCCAGCTCGATGGTGTGAGGATGTCAAGTGTATTACTTGTGTCACTGAATATCCAGCGATCACGAACAGAGCTTGCTTGGCAAAGATCGCCACAAAAGATAACGTCTAGGCCACCGAAGGGTTCATTGTGTTTGTGCTTTATAGATCGGAGTCTTGTGTCAATAATACGCAGCAGCCTGTTGCCTATCAAGGAAGCCTCGTCAAAAACAACTAGTTTGAGGTTTGCATTTGCCTAGGATAGGTCATTGAGGGTGTCATTGGAAAGAGGGACCATCTCAGTTAGCATCAATGGAAGGCGCAACGCAGAGTGTATTGTTGTGCCACCAAGGTTGAATGCCGCTTTGCCTGTATATGCCATCAACAATGTTGTTGGAAGCTCAATATTTCCTTCTATCGAAGGTGCGTCGTGCCGAACCAAGCCTTGGATGATTGCACGCAAAGTAAATGTTTTCCCTGTGTCGGCACCTCCTGTTAAAAAAAGGTGGATTTTGTCATTTGGGTATACTCTCTTTCGTGTCATAATATCATCGTAAAGATGTCTTTTCTCTATATTCAAACTCATGACAATTGAGTGATATTCTTCATTTGGCATTCCAAGGAATCTGGATGATGTTGGTAGTTGAGTGGTATGATGCCTTGTGGTTGGTAGGTCGAGATCAAGCTCATAAGTGAATTGTTCTTGTTGAGTTTCTTGTGAGGAGATTGAGCAAGATGTTGATGATTCTTGATTGTTGATTTCTAATTTTGTGAAAGGCTCCATGTTTTGTGCAATTAAAGCAATATTAGACTCATATCTCTCTCTCCAAGTTGATGTCAAAGCATCGAACGTGGATTCATTGCTTGTGAACGGTAGAAACAACAAACATAGTTGGTGGTAATGTCTCTCACTGTCTATCTCCTTGCTAAAGCTTGTATATAAGATGATCCGAGGCTTTTTGCACTTGTGGTGTGTCCCTTGTGAGATAGTGTATTTGCTTGCATACTCTGCTAAACAAAGATTTTGTATGCTAGTTGGTCTTTTTGTATACTTTGTTACGAGATCATCAAAGAATATGTCTGTGTCATCATGATGAAGTGCTTGCAAGGAAGTCTTCCTCTTTAACAATAGTGTTCTTTCGGTTTGATAGTCTGCATTGATGAAGGTAAATTGCCTGGTTGTGCTGTGCAATTGAAGAGATAGTGAAATGTATGTTGCTTGTTGAGCTGTGATTCTTGAGCATTGATCAAGGCACCTCCAATTTTCTTAAGACGCTCCAATGTGGGAAGACTCTCCCTCTTGCATTTCTCAAGGATTTTGTTGATTGCTTTGCTTGTGGTCGAATCTGTTTTTGTCATATATGATGTGCAGTATGTAGCAGCTCCATGAGGGTTGAAAATAAACTGAATATCAAGATTGCCATCCCACAATGTGCACATTGTTTTGTTGAAATTGTTTGTGTATATATCTTTTGGTTGTCTTTTGAGCAAAAGTGTTGGTTCTGAGAGAGAAATTGAGAGTGTCTCAAGGTACATGTATTCATCTATGCTTAAAGAGGATAACCAATCATCAAAACTCATTTTAGGGAAATGTGGCAAAGCTGCAAGTTGACTTTTGAGTTGTGTCTTGTTCGCAAGAAGAATGGATTCCCGTTCTTCACTAGGTCGTATTGGACGCAAGATAGTTGTTTGCCGTGCAGGCGGTCTTGGAAATCCAAAACGGCAATGCTTCTTTCTTTTTTTGCAAGTTCTACGATGGGAATGGATTTGTACTTTTTGTAAGTCAACAGGTAATTCATCTTTGTCACTTGAGATGTATTTATCAACAAAAGCAATCACTTCTTTGTCATCAGAAATCCCAAGCCTCGGAGAATTGTCAATCCAAATTAATCCTTGATCATGTTGACTTCCCCTATGCTGAAATTCTGTGACAAAGAAAAAATCCATGAGTTGGCCAAGTATTTTTGAATTTCATTTCAACTCTTTCTTAAGTGCGTTGAATCTATGAACATAGTATCGAGCTGTGGTGATAGGGTCTGCACGGACCAACACACGGATATAATGTGCATTGGATTGGAAATTAGGTTCATTGATTTGTGGATTAAGCACATCAAGACATTCGTGCAGTGGCTTCCATCTCTGCTCTGCACATGATAGAGTGACAAAAAAGGTAGGTTGTCCTATTTTTCGTATCATGGCGAAGACATTGCGCTTGAGTTTGGCCTTGTAACCTGATGATGTTCGCAAATATTCAAAGTCATGATAGCCTAGCTGGGATGACAGTATTCGATCAATGTTAGTGTTGTTCTGAACATCTTTTGCGCATAGTTGCATGCCTTGCAATTTTCCCTTGCACAAACGTACCCATATAGAACCAAGCACCTTGCCAATGATAATCTTCATCACTTTGAAGAACAAATTTTCAATGTCCAATGCAAAGCGTCTATCCTTGTTTTTGAGCTCCCATTGTGTGATCTTTAAGTAATTTTTTTTCGCAAGATTTGCATAGGTTCTTCTTTTTCCAAAGAACAAAGCTGGAAATGACAATTCCTCACAATCGGTATCATCAAATAGGCTCAGTGGGGAAAATCCTTCACATGGAGCAACGCTATGGACATGTGCACTGTGATCAATGACTTCTTGTGAAGAATAGATACCATGGACAAGGGTGTCGGAATGTTCATTCACTAGCTCATCAACCTCATCTTCTTCATACAACACTACATCTGGACTCATGTGAAAAGTAGAAACCCAAGCTTCATTAATAGAGACTTTGTGCTCTATGTATAAAGGGGTGATAATCAAATCTTTCAGTGCTTGGAGCACATAAAAGGGACGTACACCACCACTAAGGTATGCATGGGCATACTCAAGTTTACGCTTAATCTCCACAAGGATTGTAGCGTGCTCATTACTAAAACGTGGCAAGATTGCTTGAATTCTTGTCAAGTCTGCCATGACATTAACAACACTGCCTCGTAGGCCGAACTGACCCTCATAATTGAGCTCTCGTATTTGGGTGAAAGGAATGCGAAGTGATACAAGGCGCTTCTCGATTGCATTTAACAATGCAATGCTTCCAATACTTTCATTGAGGAGAGAATGTGGATGTATGCAAAACAGTGGCTTCCTTTGAGATTTCAAGCTTTGCTTACAAGAGAAACAAACTCTTTTGTCTAGAGCAGAGTTAAATATTTTCAATCCCATCAAGGTCTGGAGAAAAGATGCTTCGAGCACACTCAAACAATGCAAATTCTTTTTGAACAAAAGACTACCACAGCTTAAACATCCATATGCAGGAGTGTCTTGAATTTCCACTAGATATTTTTGTTTCCTAGATCTTTTATTAGATTGAGGCACAACATTGTCTTTATGCAACATTTTCGATATTGAGTAAACTTTCTTTTGAATTTGTTTCAAAGTGTAAGAAGAACAAACTTGTGTTCGAAATCAAGAAGCTATCTGCAGTGCTGTCTCATTTGGAAAACTCTTGACAACATCCACCAACCTAGCGGCAAGATCTTTAGGCCAGGAGCAACGCTTACGTTTCTTGGTGGAAGATGATTGTGGAAAAACAAACAATCCATCTTGACAAATAAAGACGAACAAGCCATGGGAAGAGGAAGAAGACGCAACACAAGGATTAGCGTTAAAAGAATGTTGATGAATTTATTCTTGAAAGACATGAACAACACATTGAAACTCCAACACATGGCAAGCTAGATTGATCAAATTGATTGAAAGCAAAGGAGAATTTTCTCTTGTGCCCATATGTTGGCAAACTAAAGTTTCAAGAGTTTTGTCGTTGACATTACAAGCAACACGCTCGTCATTCCACAATTTCAGCCACACACTTGTGATCTCCAAGTCGTGAGAACGAAGTCTTGCGACAATATGCTTGGACAAAATATTCTCTAATGAATTGACAGAGATATCTACCCCACATATAAACAATAATGCCCTCAAAACATCTTGATTACAAGGAGACGATGTCCAAAATGTCGAGTCGATTGAACATTGGAAACCATCTATACAAAAAACAGTTTTATCATCAAGAGATAATCCCGCCATAATGCCTAGATACAAAAGGATATTCATCAGAATATAAGCTTGCTACACGAGTGCAAGGCACATTAGATAGACATCATCTCCCTATTCAGACTTAAAGCTTGTTACATACCCATGTGCATCAATTGAGAAATGGCCAGCTCTTTTCATTCCCACCAAGGAAGCCTTCAAACTCACTAGATCAGTTTCATACAAATGCAAAAAAGAAGAGGGTAAGAGAAGGACTTGGTCAACGATCATTCCATGCAAGGTGACAGAAATGCCTTTGCCGTCACGAGGAACCATCTTTGCTTGAAGAGCAGGAACTTTCCAGATTTCAACAACTTTGTTACAAGCAAAACAATGAGGATCAGAGCTTTGGCGGTTGACCTGGGTAGATTTGCAAACTCCACATAAATACTCCAATCCAACGCTGTTGACATTAACAACCTCAAGGGAACCGAAGACCTGAAATTACCATAAACGGATCACACAAAGCACAATGAATACAATGAACCTACCAAGAGGAATTCACCGTTTTTCCGAATCCCATACTTGCAATCTGCTTATCACGGATATCTTTGAAAACCAACTTCAATTGAGAGGGCAATGGCAGCAAGATAGTGTAGTCCACGACAGACAATGTGTTAGAGAATTGTTTGAAGACATTTATGTTGTGGGCAACACAATCATAAAATCCATTCTCTTTGACTTCATTGGATATGTTATAAAAATCAGCCTTTTGAGAAGGTACAAACAAAAGCTGCAGTAATAACAAACAATCAAAACATGATCAAGAACACTTAGAGCTGTGTATAGAAGCTTACCGTTGCTCTATCAACATCAGCAAGGCCATCAGCAACAATAAGCCTAGTGCCACTACTCCCATCACTTTTCGCCATGTTTTCCACCTTGATAACAGTAAATGCTACAGTAGGCACACCATCTTCAATTGAGGAAGTCCATGATGAGTGAAGATCTTTAATCTTGTGCTCAAGAAAGAGAGTTAGCACAAAGTCGAATGAAGGAGCCTTCACAATAGATGTAGTTGCATCAGCATAGAGAGCAAGTTGGCAAGTGCCTCCATCACTAGGATTCTTTTTCCTCACAACAGGACCCTCAACATGTATAAAATCACCCACCGTGAATGAGTTGACAAACTGTTCAATATAATTTTCTGCAACAACAAAAGTGATAGTATGATGTACAACCTTGTCCACGAGATCAGCCTTCAAAAATCTACTGTAGTTTGCTTTTTGGATTTTATATGTGCCATATTTCGCAAGCACCTTGCCAATGAAGACAAAACGGAAGTTAATAGCATCAGCAAGCTCAGAAATAAGAAGCTCGGGCGTAGATTGGCTCAATGCCAATTGAGATTCCAAAGAGTCAACAATAGGCTTTGGCTCTTCTTTAATAGATGCTAAGCCCAACGAACGACTCACACCAACAGAGGGAGTAACAATCCCAGAAGTGTTAAGCAATGTTCGCCCTACATCACATGACACACAATACTATTATTACCGATTACAGATTGGCAAGCCATAGAAATTTAAACAAAGCTAACCTCTCACAGTGGCCATTCCCCTTGCAATACTAAGGGCTTTTTGAACAGATTTTGGAGATTTCTTTAACTTGGCCTTGGGACTAAGCTTTTTAAACGCTGAGTTTGGAGAACCTACTAAGCTACTTGACGATCCAAGGCCACAGACAAAACTTCATGCAAGTTTTCAGTTCTAGGAGATGCGCTCAAAGTCTCAAAGTAATCATTGCTTGAGTTTGTAGTGAAAGCATCTATAATCAAGAGCAAATTTAAGACAGTTTTCAAGATAAGCAAGACAACAAGACTCTTAAGCACCAAAAGAGGAATCGAAATGCATAGGTGTATTACCATCCATATGCGAATCCATGGCGCCTTGGTATAGAGAGTGATGCTATGCTTTGATAATAGATGTGGCTATAAGGATTAAAAGACTGTACTATAGAAGAGGTTAAACTCTCAACAAGAGCAATCTCACAATAAGAGGCTTGTAAAACGTGATAGTTCTTCAAAATACCTTTGGCTTTTATATACTAACAACTCAAAGAGTGAAACTTGATGGATAATCTTGAGCACTTCAAGAAAGATAGTTTAGAAGTTCCACTCAAAGGTTGACAATAAATGCAGATTTTTACAATTGTTCCCATCTATCATTATATTATAGTGGCTCACGACCTATACACTCCATCAAGAGAGAGAGAGAGAGAGAGAGAGAGAGAGAGAGAGAGAGTGGGCTCTTTTAATTAACTCTACTTCGTTTTTTGCAATAGCATTAAAAGCTAGAGAGAAGAGAGAAGGAAAGATAGGTGCATCCTAAATATTAGAGAGAGGAGAGAAGAAAAGTGCAAGGGTGCAAATGAGATGAAACTACAACTAACTAAATTTAAAAATCTAAAAGATAAAAACAAATATGATCTTTAATCATCACATCAAAAGGGATTTATTTTCTCACTTTACAATATTAACAATGAACCTTGAGACAATCATATTTAATAATGAGAGTTAAAATAACCTCACAACCACAAATTTTCAACGGCAAATCCCAAATCCCTATAATAACAAACGGTATAGAGCAAGATCAAACAAAATAACTCTTTAAAACATATCCAAAATTAACCTAAAAAATCTATTTAAAACATACCAAAAATTAACACAGCAGAACGCCCCGATCCACCACAGACCGACGGAGAAGACGACAATGCAGCATGACAACACCGGAAACAGCAGGAGCAAAACAGATTGGCGTCCAGACCATCACAGGCCGACGGACGAGACGTCCTAACAGAGCAGCAAAACCCCGAAGCATAGAGCAGCACGGCACAATACAGAACGACCCAATCCACCACAAATGGACGAAGAGGACAGCAATGCAGCACGACATAACCAGAAACAACAGAAGCACCACAGATCGGCATCCAAGATCCACCATAGATCGGAGAAGGCGACGTCCAAACAGAGCAGCACGGCCCGAATCCACAGAGCAGCATGACACCAAATTTTGAAGTGCCACTTCAGATCGACGAAGGAGACGAGAAAAAAGAGCAGCACAACCCCGAGACACAGAGCAACATAGCACCAAGGCACGACCCCAATCCACCATAGACCAGCGAACCAAGAACACGAGGCACCCACAGAGAAGCACAACAGAGCACAAGCGTAACCAAAATCCACCACAGATCGGCGAGCAGGACGACAAACCACAGCAACGCATGACTGCGGAGAGGCAAGGCACTAAAACACGCCCAACAGTGCCATAGACTAGAGAAAATAACCACGCCACACAAGCCAGCATGTTCTCAACAACCCCATGCAAGCAGGGTAGCACTACAGGAGCAGAGCAGGAGCGCGGCCTAGAACCGCCACAGGCCGGCGAGTAGGGTGACAGGTCCCCCATGCTGTCATGCGCGAACCACAGCACGGCGGGAGCGGAGCAGGACGACAGAGCAGGAGCACGGCCCAGGAGCAGGAGCACGGCCCAGAATCCGACGAGGAGAGTTGAACTCAAGACCTATTATTCAAGAGGGAAATGGCATAACCAATCTACCACACTTGAGAGAAGGTAGGCCTAATTCTGTTTTCAATGTTCATGTTCTCAAGGCCTATTTAACGGCTAAATCTTTACGGCGCCCCTTTCCTGGACAAGAACTTCCACGATGGTCGGAGGACTACGAGTACCGAGCTCGATCAAGAGCTGTGGACGATGGACATGCCCTCCTCCTGAGGATGATCACCCTCAAGCTTCTGGTCCATCCTTTCCGCAAGGCCCTTGTAGTCCTTGCCGCAAGGACGGATCAAAAGGTCGAGGTGATCAGCCTTAGGAGGAGGGCTGCGAGCTAGGAGCAAGTGCTGAGCTCGAGAATGATCAGGCTTAGGAAGACTCCGATCAGGGAGAATGTGGAGATCTTGAGCAAAAGTGTACTAGATAAAACGCCAAAGAGCAGGAGTTCTTCGCAAGCCTCAGAGGCCGAAGAGGCAAGCTGACAAAGCTACCCTCTATTTTGTGGAGGAGGTCCCTGATCATGAGGCCAGCGCAGTGCAATAACCAATCGATGTTGACAAATAGGGCCTTGCGGCAAGGACGGATCAGAAGGTCGAGGCTGATCAACCTCAGGAGGAGGGCTGCGAGCTTTGTCAGCTTGTCTCTTTGGCCTATGAGGCTTGCGAAGAACTCCTGCTTTGTGGCGTTTCATCCAGTATAGCTTCTGCTAGAGATCGTCACATTTTCCTTGATCGACCAATCTTTCAAAGTAAGGCAAACAGAGTTCGACATGCACATGTGTCTGAACAAGAAGATCAACCAGTTGCTAACTCTCTTACTTCTGATCTCTCTTGCAGATCTTACTCTCTCTCTCTCTCTCTCTCTCTCTCTCTCTCTCTCTCTCTCTCTCTCTCTCTCGCGTTGCTTAAGGATCCCTGCATAGTGGGTAGACCACGGATCGGCAATCGAAATTTGTCTGACATGACCTCCACACTCGGCCACCTGCAGGTTCCCTCGACGCAGCCTTGTCCCTCGCCAGTTGGTCAAGCAAGAAACGAAGATGAGCGCCCTGAAATTGGTGGACTACATCTCTAGCTCTAGTGGTGAAGACGAGAATGGTGCAATAGAGAACAATTTTGCTCCCTCTATTTTGAGGAGAAGGTCCTCGATCATGAGGGTGGAATAGTGCAAGAACCAATCGATGTGGACACTTTCAAAGCAAGGCAAACGGAGCTCGACATGCGCCATGCGTCTGAACAAGAAGATCAACCATCTGGTGACTCTCTTACTTCTGATCTCTCTTGCAGATCTCTCTCTCTCTCTCTCTCTCTCTCTCTCTCTCTCTCTCTTTTGCTTAACGAGCTCTGCATGGTGGGCAGGCCGCGGATCGGCAATCGGAGTTTGTCTGTCATGACCTCTGTGCTCGGCCCAGGCCACAAGGGACTCATATGAAACTGGATGAGAAGCCCATGAAATTGGTGGATTACAGCTCTAGCTCTAGTAGTGAAGATGAGAAGGGTGCAAGTGAAAGTGGTGGAATACAACTCTAGCTCTAATGAAGATGATAATTAGGCAGCAACAGAATATGCTTGAGGTAGTTGTAGTTTCACATTGAATCTAGTTCTTTTTATAGTAGCTTCAGCTAGTTGCGTTGTATATTCAATGGTTGCTCTTTTTGTCATAGCTTTTAATTGCATTATATGGATGGATGGTTTGTATGGTCTTATATCCTACCGCTATCGGTAATAATAAATTGTCTAATTACCTGTCTCTGATTTCAATTGCACTGGTTGTGTGTTGCGTAGTTCATTCACATATAACATTTGTGGTAGAATTTTGAGTAAATGAATCTTCTATACAAGGCAAGGCCATGATTTGCGGGGCATGATTTTGGTCATGCCATTTCCCCTATCTGATGGGGAAATTTGAAACTTTAAAAGGCAACCATGCCGGTCAAACAGGGGTTAGAAGGAGTGTGTGCAATGGCAGCTGTGACTGGCCGGCAATGAAGTTGCTCCTAACTTTGAGCAACTCACAACTCAAATCCCTCTTAAATCAATGCCGCTACATAGCAGAGAAGAAAGTACGGCACTTGGCTTGTATACACGGGAGGATCTCTTGGACAATGTCCAATTGAGTGAGAAAGAGCTGTGGGAAGGCTTAAAATTTCTAGCTGCAGTGGAAATTGGGGGCTTCTGGCATTTGGTTGACGAGAGGTTCATGCAATTTGTGTTTGAGCTCATCCTCGTAAACACATTACAACATGACAGGCATTGAAAGAGAGATGAAGTCATTTTTGTCCTGGCTGGAGATGGCTATTCATGACAAATTGTTCAACATTGCCTGGTGACATTTGGGCGTCGCAATTCATTGCTTTGTGATTTTAGTGCAGTTTCTAAGCAATCATGTGGTTCAGATTCACATGTTTGGGAGTTGGATGAAAGGCATGTGTGTTTGCATTATACGAATCAGCTACTATTTGTTGCTGCAAAGTGGAGATTGGATGACTTTCTGGAGGCTTGGCAGCAAAATCTCCAATCAGGTCTGCAAGCAAGCTTGGATTTGCTTAAGGGAGAAGTTCTTGTTGAAAATTAGCTTGGGTTTGATTCTCGGCTGTGCCCTTTTCCTGTGTCCACCCTGCTTTCGAGCCCAGCTGAAATATTTGCGGCACTTTCCAGAGAAAGATGAAAGTGGGAGTGGCAAGTCGTCGAGCCTTACATCGGGCGAGTCTTCATTTTCTTTTCAGAGAGACTGTATATGTATCTTCGGGGCAATCAACATGTTCTTTCATGGTGGTGAGTATATGTTGTTTAAGCTTTGCAAGCAGGTGGTATAGCGCTCCAAATTCAAATGCTTGCATGTGAATATACATACAAATACTCCTAAATGTAGGTATAGGTATGTGAAGGACATTTTCTTCAGTATCACATATTGACATGTCTACATGTTGCATTTTGTGTGTTCACATGCCCTGGTTTCCAGCAACGTCGTTTAACGCCAAGTACGTAGTTGTGCTTTGCCTTGAGGTATGGTTCGTGCACACGTGGATTCATCTCCACTTATGGTAATCAAAGGCATTCAAGGGTTTTTTTGGGAATATCTCCATGGTTACAGAAGCTTAGCCATGCACTCATGCGAGTCTCCCCGCTTTCATACAAAACTAAGCCGATACCTTTTGCAACTATGCCATTTTTGGCATAATGCTTCGATGTGCCTAGTACAACTGAGCTGGCTCAGTTTTTATGCATGTGACCATAAGCAAGGCTCAGTTATCCTAAAAAGTACCCAATAATTGAGCCTCGCATGACCAGCACGTTAGGCTTGTTGCAAGGTGAGGTGTTGTTCGGCGCAGAGGCATATTTGATAGCACGGAATGAATAAAAGGCCAATCCCTACAGTAGCATGCAGAGGGGTAAAGGTTGCAAAATCGATATAGAGATGGAGATTGCACCAAACCTAGCGAATGGTGATGTATGTTGTACAAAGGGGAGCCTCGCCAAGAGCAATATAAGAACGCGTATAACACCATCAACAACACAATTGTGAGCCATCACTGACACAAATTTTGTAGCCATCAATCTCTACAATTTCTGATCACTAGCTGCTATGCAGAAACAATCAATCTCCCTCTCGCTCTCTCTCTACCATTGTAGCACTCGACAGAGGTTAACGTCGTCCCTCATTGTCTCTTTTTTTGCCATACCTTCTCTCAAGTCAACCATGTCTACCACCATAGTGTGTTGCTCATGTGTATTGCGATCTCCATGGGTATAAGCAAGAAGTGCATGTCCATGAAGGGTGGGTGTGAGACATGCCATGGCTGCATTTGTCACTATATGACACGGGGCCTTTCCTTAGGGAGCATCTATGGCTATCAACACCCACACATGGCCAAGAGGGAAGATGACAAAGCTACCCTCCATTTTGAGGAGGAGGTCCCTGATCATGAGGCCGGCATAGTGCAAGAACCAATCGATGTTGACAAAGAATTAGTCTAGTCTTTCAAAGTAAGGCAAATGGAGCTCGACATGCGCATGCGTCTGAACAAGAAGATCAACCAGTTGGTAATTCTCTTACTTCTGATCTCTCTTGCAGATCTCTCTCTCTCTCTCTCTCTCTCTCTCTCTCTCTCTCTCTCTCTCTCTCTCTCTCTCTCTCTCTCGTGTTCCTTAACGAACCTTGCATGGCGGACAGACCACGGATCGACAATCGGAGTTTGTCTGTCATGACCTCCGTACTCGGCTCACCTGCAGGTTGCCTCGGCCCAGCCTTGTCCCTTGCCAGTTGGTCAGGCAAAAAATGAATAAGGACAATTAGCTCCGCACTCGGCTCACCTGCAGGTTGCCTCGGCCCAGCCTTGTCCCTCGGATAATTGGTCAAGCAAAAAACAAAGAAGGACAGTTAATTGAAGCTACTACAAAAGGAATTTAGTTCAATGTGAAACTGCAATTGCCTCAAGCATATTCTGTTGCAGCCTAATTCTTGTCTTCATAGCTAGAGCTCTATTCCACCATTTTCATTAGCGTCCTTCTCATCTTCATCAGTAGAGGTAGTACCATAGTCAATCAATTTTATGGGCTTTTCATTCAGTTTCATAAGAGTCCCTTGTGGCCAGGGCCAACCAGCTGGTAACTCTCTTACTTATGATCTCTCTTGCAAATCTCTCTCTCTCTCTCTCTCTCTCTCTCTCTCTCTCTCTCTCTCTCTCTTGTTGCTTAAGGATCCCTGCATGGCGGGTAGGCCACGAATTGGCAATCAGAGTTTGTCTGGCATGACCTCTGTGCTTGGCCCAGGCCACAAGGGACTCTTATGAAACTGGATGAGAAGCCCGTGAAATTGGTTGATTACAACTCTAGCTCTAGTAGTGAAGATGAGAAGGATGCAAGTGAAAGTGGTGGAATACAACTCTAGCTATGAAGATGAGAATTAATCTGTAACAGAATATGCTTGAGGTAGTTGCAGTTTCACATTAAACCAAGTTCTTTTTGTAGTAGCTTCAGCTAATTGCTCTTCTTCGTTTTTGGCTTGACCAGTTGGCGAGGGACAAGACTGGGCCGAGGCAACCTGCAGTGGGCCAAGCGCAGAGGTCATGCTAGAAATGAAGAAGAGCGTCCTGAAATTGTCTCTAGCTCTAGTGGTGAAGACGAGAATGGCGCAACAGAGAAGAGCTTACTCCCTCGATTTTGAGGAGAAGATCCCTGATCATGAGGCCGGCGCATTGCAAGAACCAACAGATGTGGACACTTTTAAAGCAAGGCAAACGGAGCTCGACATGCCCATGCGTCTGAACAAGAAGATCAACCATCTGGTGACTCTCTTACTTTTGATCTCTCTTGCAGATCTTCTCTCTTTTGCTTAACGATCTCTGCATGGCGGACAGGCCACGGATCGGCAATCGGAGTTTGTCTGTCATTACCTCCGCTCTCTCGGCGGAGGCCACAAGGAACTCTTATGAAACTGGATGAGAAGCCCGTGAAATTGATGGATCACAGCTCTAGCACTAGTAGTGAAGATGACACAACTCAAATCCCTCTTAAATCAATGCCGTTACAAAGTAGAGAAGAAAGTACGGCACTTGGCTTGTATACACGGGAGGATGTCTTGGACAATGTCCAATTGAGTGAGAAAGAGTTGTGGGAAGGCTTAAAATTTCTAGCTGGAGAGGAAATTGGGGGCTTGTGGCATTTGGTTGATGAGAGGTTCATGCAATTTGTGTTTGAGCTCATCCTCGTAAACACATTACAACATGACTGGCATTGAAAGAGAGATGAGGTCATTTTTGTCCTGGTTGGAGATGGCTATTCAGCACAAATTGTTCAACATTGCCTGGCAACATTTGGGCGGCGCAGTTCATTGCTTTGTGATTCCAGTGTAGTTTCTGAGAAATCATGTGGTTCAGATTCACATGTTTGGGAGCTGGATGAAAGGCATGTGTGTTCGCATTATGAGAATCAGCTACTCTCTGCTACCGCAAAGTGGAGACTCGATCACTTTCTGGAGGCTGGGTAGCAAAATCTCCCATCAGGTCTGTAAGCAAGCTTGGATTTGCTTAAGGGAAAAGTTCTTGTTGAAAATTAGCTTTGTTTGATTCTCGGCTGTGTTCTTTTCCTGTGTCCACCTTGCTTTCGAACCGAGCTACAAGATTTGCGGCGCTTTCCAGAGAAAGATGAAAGGGGTGGAGTGGCAAGTTGTCGAGCCTTACATCGGGCGAGTCTCCATTTTCTTTTCAGAGAGGTTGTATATGTATCTTCAGGGCAATCAGCATGTTCTTTCATGGTGGTGAGTATATGTTGTTTAAGCTTTGTAGGCAGGTGATATAGCGCTCCAAATTCAAATGCTTGGATGTGAATATACATACAAATACTCCTAAATGCAGATATAGGACATTTTCTTCAGTATTACTGATCAATTTCACATATTGACATGTCTACATGCTGCATTTTGTGTGTTCACATATTGACATGTCTACATGTTGCATTTTGTGTGTTCACATTTTGTGTGTCACATGCCCTGGTTTCTAGAAATGTCGTTTAACGTCAAGAACATTTGGGAAGATTTGGGAACTGTAAGCTACTTCTTGCAACCAGAACTTGTACTCGCGTCGTAGTTTTGGGGTCATGATTGGCCCAGTGGATCTTATTCACATAATCGAATACATGGCTACCCAAATTAAGCGAAGATGCACCATTTTTACATGCGCAAGTGGTATGGTGCTGTATATTGAGGTAGAGTTCGACTTGGGATACACAGCCAGTTTGGAAGCATAGTAGAACTATGCCGGCGTAGTTGGTAGCGTGTGACCATATAAGCAAAAGATTACCCTCGCGTGTGACCATATAAGCGTGCTTAGCATAGTACAACTATGGCATACTACAACTGAGCTGGCTTACTTTTATGCATGTGACCATAAACAAGGCTCAGTTATCCTAAAAAGTACTGAATAATTGAGCCTTGCATGACCAACACATTAGGCTTGTTGGAGTTGGCAGGTGCCTGCCTTTACCATGCACAAGCACGGAGCACATGCATTTTTGATAGCACGGAATGAATAAAAGGCCAATCCCTACAATGGCATGGAGAGGGGCAAAGGTTGAAAAAATGATATAGAGATGGAGGTTGTACCAAAGCTAGCGAATGGTGATGTATGTTGTGCAAAGGGGGGCCTCGCCAAGAGCAATTTAGGAACGCGTATAACACCATCAAAATATCTACAATTTTGATCACTAGCTGCTATGCAGAAAACAATCAATCTCCCTCTCTCTCTCTCTCTCTCTCTCTCTCTCTCTCTCTTTCCCATTGTAGCACTAGACAAAGGTTAACGTTGTCTGTCATTGTCTCTTTGTTGTCACTGTTGTTAAGGCAAGGTCTAAGGGGAGGAAATTTGTCCCCACGACCATAGTGGCTTTGGCTAATCAAATTTGGCATGAGGGCTTGTTTTTTGAGGTGGACGGCATGCACAAAGTTGCTATTTTTTGTTCGTCTAGTAGGGGCACGTCGGCTTTAGTACTGAAGGTGTTTTTCTGTCAGTACTAGGCTCCTGCTTCACTTCTGTAGGGCGTGCTCTCTCTCTCTCTCTCTCTCTCTCACACACACACACACACACACACACACACACACACACACACACACACAACCGTGCTGCGTAAGGCTTGGTAGATAAAAAAGCTGACGCCAATTTCGATACATAATATCCAAATTCTAGGTATGTGGAATGTGCACTTGCTGAGAGAGTATTATATTGAGGGCTTCTTATTTTATAGTGAGCTCGTACCTTGGATGCTTTGATACCCTCTTTCCTGCTGTAACTCTTCTGTTGTGGGTTGTGAGGTCCAGCCTATGCAAAGTCAATTGCCTTCAGTTAGTTTCATTTCATTGTGTTTTTTGTTTGGTTGTCTTTTTTAACACTAGTTCTGTAATTGGACACTTAAGTGTCTTGAGACACTTAAGTGTCCTGTTTTTCTACCATGTTTGGCAATTTATTTGTCAAGCTAAAAAGAAAATTTTTACACCTTGCTTCTACCATAGATTGGTTATGAGGGAAAGAAAACACTGGATTTTTCTCCATATCAAAATACAATCTGTATGGAGAGAATTCTCGTAAGTTCTAAGTAAAATTTCAAGCTGTTTTCCCAAAAAAATCATAAAATGATTATATCTTTTTATGTATATAAAAGCCAAGTGTTAGCATTTAGTGTTACAAAACAATGGAGCACTTCAAAAGATAAGTTTTCAAGTCACATGTAAGCTATAGACATAATTTCATACTTGAGCACATGCTAAATAAGAGCACAATTTTGGTCTTCCAAAGTTCCCTTTATAAAATTGGTACTCTTCTAGTGCAATTTGACAACTACAAATGACTTCATATGTTTAAACCAAGAAACTACGTATTTTTTGGGCTCCCTAACTCAAGTAAATCTCGTTGCTTGAACTCTATCTTGAATTTTTTATTGTGCAAAAACTCTTAAAAATCGTGAGTTCTCCATAATAACATTGAAACCAAGGTTTTAGGCACCCCAATTGTGTATGTACCACGTCCCTTGATACATTTAGTTGATCTACATGGAAAGTTTGATATTATTTGAGGTTTTGAATGCTTATGTCTCAAGAATGAAAATATGAAAGTTTTCTCTTATGCAGTTTTGAATATTTAAAATGATCCAATACTTGCTGCATACCAAAGCCCTTCTACTTGCCACCTTGAGTGCTCAATGGAAGGGGCAAGCAATGTATCACTTTCTAATACTCACAAATACATCAGAAACATATTTTTCTTCGTATACAACGATCTTCTTGAAATGACTATATCAAACACATGGAAATTTCCATTATTTTATATACTCCAAAGTCAATTTTTTTGCACATGAAACTTTCAATTATCTATAGCAAAATTGTGGAAGAGTCACCCAAAATTTTCTACAAGGTCGCTTCATTTTTTCTTGAGCTTATAAAGGCGATTTCTTCAAAGCGTCAATCGTAGTCTTACGAGGGTCAACTTGATGAGTATAGTTCTTGATCATGATAGATTCTAAAATTCAAATTTATATTTTTAAAAGACCCTCTAGCTAACATATTTAATCATATCAAGAGGGTTTTCTTAAATAAACCTTCTAATGCAAGTAGCATTTAATTTAAATTTGTTAAAAAAGGACACTCAAAGTGTTATTTTTGGTACCAAACTAGTGTTAATGTGCTCTATTCTTGGCCTGCTATGGCTGGTGGCCACCCTCCTGCAAAGCCTTCAATGTGGAGAAGATGTCTGTACAATTTTCTTAATTTGTCAAAAACTTAACGATAGGAGGAAAATTATATAGGGAATGATTATCATGCAGGAAACTCAAGTACCCAAATCACAATGGACGCTCAGAACTTAATGCAAAGATGATCTAGTAATTGAGGAAAAGCATGCCTTAGCATCATACAATTGCACCGCTTGAAAATTGAGCAAGAAGAGACTGCAATTTTGGTTTTGTTTCTCATTATTTGTCAATGCTGGTAATGAAGAGAGAATTCATGATGAGATGCTAGCCAGGCTACAGTTCTGTTGGTTTCTATGTGCGATTGATGAAGACTTGCATGTGTGCTCTCTTCTGCTGCAAAGTGGATTGAAGAACAAAGACCAGGTTGGACGACGTTGAGTTAGGCTACTTTGATGAGAGAATTCATAATGAGATGCTAGTCACGATGAGATGTTGGGTTTCATGCGTGATTGTTGAAGAGAAGCATGCATGCTCTCTTCCATTGCAAAGTGGATTGAAGAGCAAATACCAGACGTTGATTTATGCAACTTTGAATACGTGAGTTTGTTTCCTCTTCATTTTTCAACGAGTTGAAACTTGGGTGATGCTAATTAGCAGCAGATGCAGGATATGTCCAACTTGACCGTGGGAAGGAAACTCCACGCTTTGTTTTAACCAGATGAGAAGGCACAACCTTTCGACCTACCATTTGTGTGATTTGGAGGCTTGAAATATTTAGTATTTATTGATTTATGGCCTTGACCTTCTAGTCCATATGTCGATCTATGGCCTTAACCTGCTCATTTAGAGGATAATGTACTGACTTGGCCTTGACCTGATCATCCGAACGACAACGTGCATATCTGGCCTTGACCTCCTCATCCACATGACAATGTTATCACTTGTCATTGACATACACAACCACACAAAGATGTGCTGACATAGCCTTGAATTGCTCATCCACACGATGACATCTTGACCTGTCCTTGACCTACTCATCCAATGACATACTCACCTGACCTTCAACTGCTCAATCACATGACGACGTGCTAGTTGGATATGCCCTTCACCTTACTCCCTTTTTTTAATCCAGGCGAGAAAGTTTTTCCCCACGACCATAGCGGCTTTGACCAATCAAAATTTGGCATGCTTGGCTTGTTTTATGAGGTGGACGACATGCACAAAATTGCTATTTTTTGTTCATTTAATGGGGGCGTGTTGCTTTCAGAATGAAAGGTGTTTTTCTATCAGCAGTAGGTTCCTGGTTCACTACTGTAGAGATCTATCTCTCCCCCTCTCATTCTCTCACATACACACACACATGCAATCGTACTGTGTAAGGCTTTGTAGTTATATGATATGCAATATTCAAACTCCAGGTATGAATGCGTTCTACTCTTGGCCTGCGAGTCTGTTCCAATTTGTTTGTGATTGAGGGATATCGACCAATTAATGTGAGAGGGGAGGTTCAACCATTAAAATCATGCTCTCATAGGACTATGACAAATAGTTGGTTGAGGGTTATCGACCAATTAATGAGAGAGGGGAGGGTTCAGTGATTAAAATCTGTACTTACTAGTTTGGTAGAGAGTGGAAGGCAGCATTTACGCATGCAAACTCTGGTTTGCCAATGGGACCACCATTTGGGCATACGTGAATTTCCTCTGATGGTTTGAATGTAGACCATGGGTTGTGCTTGATTATACCAATTTTCACTCTCCTTGTGGACAATGCATCAGGCATCTGGAGCTAGGTCCCTACTGATCGGGTATATTCAATAGGAAATTCAGCTCTAATGAATGATGTGTCATGCATCTAATGTGAGGTCCTTTTTTTATCAAAAGACAAGTTTGGAATCCTCAAGGCAAAGGAATACAGAGCTACATCAATATTTTGTTGGCAAATGGAAAGTGGCAACTATGCTAGCAAACTCTGACGACTACCATTTTGAGCATAGATTGTCACTCTTTGTTGAGATTAAGCTAATGTATATTGTCCTTGACTACATGAAATTATCACTTTGATTATTGTGATTTAAGAAGAATTTGTTACCTTTTTGCTCGTTGACTTTGAGGTCAAAGATTTTGCTTAAGACTAGCAATTGGGTTGAGGTTAGAGTATGCATTTTTTTGCGTTTATCTACGAAGTTCTACACAGAATGAGAGAGAAGAAATTACAATTGGGTTGTGAAAATCAATTAAATGCGATAATGGTTTTTTGAGAGCAAATAAGAGTCTGGCTATCCGTACCACACTCCCATGAGCTTCTGCGAGCATTTGTAGATAGTCAATTTGCTACTCGTAGAGCGTAATTGGAAATTGGCTAGGAAAAACAACCTCCAGTGTTTGTTAGCTCGCTATAAAACTCACTCTCAAAATGTGATGATGCTACGTTGTGTGTGTGTGTGTGTGTGTGAGAGAGAGAGAGAGAGAGAGAGAGAGAGAGAGAGAGAGAGAGAGTAAAAACGATTTATTGTTTTTTGTTTTTTGGCAAGCTGTTTGGCTGTGGGTGGTTATTACTGTTGGGAAGCAAAAAGGTCAGACATTGTTTAGGTAATCTCTCTCTCTCTCTCTCTCTCTCTCCCCTCGAACCATGGTACATTTTCTACCCAAATCTTGAAGAATTTGTGTAGTACCACTACAAGAGGTACTTCACATTAGCGACGCTTCCAGTGTGATGCTCAAAAGTGAAAATCCACGGCGTCGCTATTTTATTTCTAACATAGGGACGCCTATAGCAACATCCATAGCGACGCTCATAGCGACACCGACAGGGGTAAAAAATAAACCAAGAGCGCTCGAAAAGTCAGATCTCAGATCTGAGTTTTTGACGCTCAAGCAAAGAGGTAACCCGCGCTCCCCCTCTCTCTCTCTTTCGGCAACCCCCCCCCCCAACACACACACACACACATACACACACACACACACACACACACACATACACGAGGAGAGGAAAGAGAGTCAAGTATGCTCCTTTTCTCTCCTCTCTCTCATGTTCCCTTCTCCTGTTTCTCTCTCTCTCTCTCTCTCACACGCACACACACATACACACACATTGTGTCTTAGAGAGAGAGAGAGAGAGAGAGAGAGAGAGAGAGAGAGAGAGAGAGCACATGCATAAACAAAAAACACACATGCATAAACAAAGAATGCATACACACACACATTGAGAGAGGAAGAGAGAGAGAGAGAGAGAGACAGAGAGAGAGGAGAAATCAAAGAGAAAGAGAGAGCGGGAGAAAGAGAGAGAGAGGGGGAGAAGACAAAAGAGAGAGGTAAGGGGAGAAAACAAAGAGAGAGATTAAGTTAAGATTTAAATTAGATTACATTTAGATCTATATTTATGTTGAGTTTAAGATTAGGTTAGATTTAAATTTACGTTAGATTAAGATTAGGTTAGATTTAAAATGAGGACAGTATTAAAGATTAGCTAGCTATGTTAGGTTTAAGCTAGATTACTTTAGGTTTAGGATTTAAGATTGGATTAGATTTAGGTTTATGTTGAGTTTAATATTAGATTAGATTTAGATTTAAGATTAAGACAAGATTTAAGATTAACTAGATTAAATTTAGATTTAAGCTAGATTACATTTAGGTTTATGTTAGATTTAAGATTAGAATAGATTTAGGTTCATTTTGAGTTTAAGATTAGATTACATCTAGATTTATGTTTGATTTAAGATTATAATAATGTTAGGTTTAATTTTAGTGCATATCAATGAAGGCGCGCTTTGCCCAAAGAGCAAACACTAGTTACACAACAATATGTATATTCCCATTGAAATCTGACACCTATTAACTCACACACTAACCATATTCAATTAGCTGCAAATCACCACATGTTCAATTAGGTTATATTTAAGATTAGATTTTGGATTGAGTTTTTATATTAAAGTCTACCTTCGGAATTACGGTAAAAAAATTAGAGTTAGACGAATGGTGATCCCTCTCTTCCTCTCTACGAATGCGACCTTAAGTTGGAAAGCTTTCAAGGGCATGATACTCAGATTGGAGGCCAAATGTAATGTGCTAAGTAATCCCTCGAACAAAGATCTACTGTGAAGAGATGTTAAGATGCTGTGAATTGCTACAGCTAGAGATGTTAAGATGTTGTGAATTGCTACAGCTAGAGAAGAGGCAAAGGGGTTTTGTCCACTACATGCACTATCATGTAGACGTGGGTGTGTAGATTTCTCGTACCGACAAATATAGGCATTGACCAATAAAGACGAGATTATAACCCGGTGGTTCTGACCTTCGTGCACCTCTAGACCGAGGTGTGCGGGGATTGGACATGACTAGAGAATGTGAGGTAGTTTACAGTGTGAACAAAGAGAGAGAGAGAGAGAGAGAGAGAGAGAGAGAGAGAGAGAGAGAGAGAGAGAGAGAGAGAGAGAGAGAGAGAGATAAAAGACGGAGGATACCAATAGAAGATTAAATTTATGTCCAGGTTATAAGGTTTTTACCTTCATTATGAGTAGTGACGAGGATGTGGGGCCGTCATGTGCAATCTCGGTGTTGAGAAGAAGATGACAGAAGATCTAGATGCTAAAATCAATCGATTTTGCATGCTTCACAATCCAGTGATGCAAAAGTGGATTTCACAATATGAGGATGTAAAGCAAGAGCGACAAAGGACATGGATCGAGTGGAGACGGGGAGGACAATCACCGATGCATTATCCAGCGGGTCTTGAGAGCCTACCAACATTCATGAGCTTAAGATGGTTGCACAACCAATTGAAAAGCTCACAACAGTGCGGTGAAGAAGTGACTGAGGAGGAGCGGGAGTACTCTCGAGGTTGTGCGACCAAGGTAAGTTTGCAATGTATGACTAGTGACTTTCTAGATGTTTGAACGGCCACTCATAATCTTTGTTGGTTGCAGTATAAGTCATACACAACAGCATGGTGTAAAGGTCGACATTTTAGGGTGGAACGAATCGACAAAAAGCGTTTTACTCAAGATTGTGGAATCATGACAAAATTTCAACAGTCTACTTGACGATGGTCCTCTGATGCAGATCCTGTGGTGGTGGAACTCACTTACTTCGTCACGCTTCAAGAGATTTTGAGGATCAATTATGGAGGATTTTTTGTCAACTTGTTCGACGTGCAATGGTTCAAGATAAACATGGAGGGTTGTAACGCTACTGTGCGTATAGGAGAATCTGGTTTCCTTGAAGTGGATTCAACTAAAAAATGGACCAATCACAGTGGCATCAATGGAGGAGATTGGAGAAGATGCTTAGTTAGAAGTAGCTGAGGTGGTCCCAGTCGAGCATCAAGCTTCTACTCTCTATGTGGTGCATGCAAAGGATCTACAAAATGAAACGGAGGACGTCTGCCTAAACGGGGAGCTTTATTTAGATATAGGGAGTTATGTTGAGCTATGCGAGGATGAGAGAGAGACCTCTTAAAGCCATAAACATTGTATTTGAACAATTTTTCTCCATTTTATAGTATATATTGTATTCACATGGCTATTCTTGAGAATTTTAGATTGTGTTGAATCGTCATGACGTCCACTCCAGGTACGTATGCTCCAGGTATGCTCTCACAAGCATGGACACTCCTCGCCGACGAGCACTGTGCTCCGAGTGCGATGGAGACTGAGGCTGCAATCACGAAGGAGGCGAACTAAGCTTCTTAGTGTCTCTTTCATCCGATCAACTAGATCTAGTGGAGGGTAGAGCAGCATCTATGATCAGAGACGGATCACCTCCTTTGCGATTGCAGCCTTAGTCTCCATCGCACTCGGAGCGCAGTGCTTTTACAAGATATGTAGAATGCACACGGGAGACAAATTCACAAGAACTTGACAGGAATCTCTTTACACAGGAATCCCTCCCTCTTTATGAGTCCTCTCTCTCTCTCTCTCTCTCTCTCTCTCTACTTGTCCATGTTTCCTTCTCCATTTAATATTAAGATTAAATGTTTGTGTGTTTAATGCAGGTATGGATGATGATGGGTTTCTTTCTTCTTTGTCACCCCAGCAGAGGCAGTGGTACGAGGATTGTCATCGCTTTGGAGCACCATCAGGTGGTTCAACTCCTTCAACGTCTCCCTCTGTTTTGGAGCATTCAGCGTGCTCCGAAGCTTTGGTGTCGACGAGACAATCTTCACACTCGTCTAGGCACCGATGCTCTAGTGGTGGCGGTGGTGGTTGTTGTGGGGATGCTGCTGTTGATGCCTCGACACCGCCTCGTGTTCGATGAGGCTCTTTACCTTCCCCTTTTTTGCCTGCCCCCACACCAGCCACGACATCACCATCTATGCCAAGTTTTGTGCGGATATCGATTGTTCCTAGCTACACACCACTACCTACTCCTTTTGGAGTCACCCCAGTCAACACTCCTCGCTTTCGGGCCTAGACTCAGTGGAGACACTTGACCTCTATACCCCCATAGACACACTGCTAGAGACCCCTGCCGGGACACCCAGTTTCACGCATGACAAGTGAGAGGGCTTTCCTTACTCCGTCGACTTGAGCAACGGCATCATCTTGGATGATGAAGGCAAGAAGGTGATCTCGCGCATGCGCGGTCTTTGCTCTTAGGTGTTTAGACACTACATACTAAACACATGGAGTGAAGTACCAAGTGAATTAAAAGACAGAGTCATCAGCATGTTGCATGACGAGTTTCTCGTGTCAACACGGGATGACCGCTTTAATGAAGACCTGATGAAGGTTCGAATGTGCGAATATTGCAAGCACAAGCATTCTAATGTGCAAAAAGTAATAAAGCATGGGTGGAATAGACTAGATTGGCTGGCCAAAGCAGATTGGAAGAATGCGAAGCAAGCAACACATGAGAATCCTGACAAGTGGAAGCAACAAAAGGAGGCAGCCAAAGCGCAAGTAGAGGCAGGGAGCTCGCACCACTTGGGAAGCGAGGGGTGGGCATCATTTGAGGCCGATTTTGTAAGTGTTTTTGCATTGATATTTAGGTTTGGTAGTTACATCTATTTGTACTTTTAAATTTTAACATAATGGATTCTTCGTATGTTTTGAACAGTGGTTGATGACAGGACGTGACCTCACACCGTACGAGCGCGAGGACGCAGGCAGGAAGGGCTTAACACCCTGATGGACATTCTGAGTTCTCATGGCAGCATGGTTAGTATAGGGTTTACTCTTTTCTTTTTGCTGTATTGTTTTGTAGATTATATGTTTATACTTACAGAAAGCTGTCTTATTGTTTTTTTTTGCAGAATCCGACAGATACACCGCTTGGACACGATGAGACGTCTGATTAGACGATGTTAGTATAGCCGTAGTTAGATAGCATTAGTTTCCTCTTGTCATAGCATATGTATCATGAGATGATGTGTATACATCTTTTTGTAACTATTGTAAAACCATGTACATTTTCTCAATAATGACAATGGTGTTGTAACTATTACATTTACAAAGCTTAACAATCAAGTGATTTTGCCTATGATGTGTACAATTGTCATTGATTTACTTTCATCAATTTACTTTTGTCAGTTTTGTATCTTTATTCTGCAAACATACTATGGATGATGGAGTTAATGGTTATATTGTCTTGTGGGTGACTACTTTGGGTCTATACCTAAGCTTGCACTTTCTTTCAAAGGTGAATGTGGGCTTATCTTGGATTCATTTAGGTTTACTCTATTATTGAAATTGAAACATTCAATATGGTTGATGGTTGAATGCCCTGCCGTCGCTATAAGCATCGCTATATAAGGCTCTGCAACGTCGCTATAAGCGTTGCTATAGGTAGCATTGCTATATGCATTGCTATATAGATATGGTGATAGCAACGCATATAGCAACGGTTATAGCAACGCTCATTGCGACGCTCATAGCGGCGTTCCCGTATCGACGCTATTAGCGACGCCGGGGAGTATAAGTGTGTTTTTTTTCACTATATATGTTTAAAGAGAAGTTTTCTCAAATTCTATAGCAAAAACTGTCATATTCAAAACTCATTTTGTTTTTAGATAATCTATTCATAGATCAGTATGCACTTTGTAGTTTTGGATAATCTATTTATAGATCAATATATACTTTGTAGTTTCATTTTGTTTGTAGACAAGAACCGTATTCTTGAAATGCTTGAATATATGTCGATATTTTCATTTGGTGTCTTCTTACAGCAGTTGTGAAAGATTATTCAATAGGGACATTTATATTGTGTAATTTTTCAAATACTTTGAAAAATTTTGCATTTGTTTATAAGGAATACATTTTTTTATTGTCATGGTTTTTACATTGATCAATCATATTCCAATTATTGATTGGTAGATTAAAGATATGCTTTGCAATTGTGTTTTGATTGTAGACAGAAAAAACATGTTTTTATACTATTTAAATACATGCCGATATTATCATTTGATATCTGTTTGTCTCAAAAAATTATTGAATAGGAACATTGTACATTGTTTTTAAACACTTTGCAGAATTTCATACTTGCATACAAAAAGTCAGCACTTCTATTGACTATGCTTTTTATATTGACTAGATGTATTTATTCTTGAATATTTCAATGTATATTAATGTTTTCGTTCGGTATTTAGTTATATTAGTTTCAAAAATATATACAATAGAAACATTTATGTTGCATATGTTTAAAAAAGCAAACTACTCTATGGAATTTTATATTGGTACATGAAGAAAAAAATTCTTATTGATCAATTGGTGTAACAAATCAACATGTAAAATATATTACAATTTTATAATAATTTCTTCAATGTAAACTTGTTTAACACTAGGTTGGTAACCTAACAGGACATAAAAGTGTCCTTTCAGGGTTTTGAAAAAAACCTCCAAAACCATAGTAGATCCACTCATTTTGTAAAATTCTTTCATGAGATTATAGTTCTAGGCCTACTACACATGGAAAAAATAAGAAACTTGTAAAATTTCTCATCTTTTGGTCACACCAAGCCTCCAAAGTTGATGGACTAGTACATTTTCATCAAAACAGTCATTTCTTACGTTTTGTTGCATAAAAATAAGATTAGGGATTTTTGTAGGACTTGAGATAAATTCCATAGTTAATTTCAATGGGTTGGTGATCAGAACATATGATTGCTTCTCACTCACTATTTTTTGTTTTGCCAAAAGAAATAGGTACAAAAAAGTTGAATTTTTACCAGTCTGCAAACCTATCATCAAAGTTTCTATAGCCACGCTCAATACAAATAATATATGCATGTTTTCTTATTTCCCTATTGTCCTTTAGGTTCATAAGGAGCCATGGAGCATGTCAAAAGAATAATACATCTCTTACCAAGGGGAATCTTGGGGACAAAGATGAAGTGCTAAATACAGCAAACATGAAAAAACTAGGCTCAACATTATGAGTTGTAGAATCTCATAGAAACTATTCAATACCTAGCCAAATTTGATCTTTATGACTAGATATGGTTACTACCTACAAAATGCATGTAGTTGTCACAAGAAACTAACAATACTGAAAAAGCTATACTTGATATACTAGAATGTTTCGTTTTCTTCTATAATCAACCATCATTGTCTACTATGCAAAATAGGGTATTAGGTGCCCCAAAACTCAAGGAATATTAGATTTATGTTACAATATGCGACATAGAAAATCAAAACTGCATTTGGATATCATGAAAGCCACCAACAAAATCATAGAAGAGCTAAAATTGGCTAAAAAACAGGATTTGACAATTTTTGTAATTTGGTCATAACTTACAACTTTAACATTTATTTCTCCTTATAAGCATCAGGACATGTTGAGGACTACTAAATATAGTTCTCTAGCATTATAGACCTCACAAATATGAATTCTAGAGTGGTATAGTTGCAAAAAGTTGAAAAAAGCCAAAAACAGGACCCGTTTTTTCACACAGTTTAGGTTGTGAAATGTTGTGCAAGGACAAGGTTAAAGATGGAATTGATATTCCAAAAAAATGTCGAGTTTTTTTCAGCTGATGAGACAACTTTCTAGATAGATAGCACCTCAAAATCCATTTTGAAACTCTTGACACAATTCAAGGAAAATGGTCACTTAACAGGACATAAAAGTGTCCCAGGACATAAAAGTGTCCCATTACCAACCTAGTGTTAAAGTTTTAATTTGTAATAGTTTTTTTGGTAGAAGAAAGATAACTTGCCGTCCCTCCATTTGTATAACGTAATTTTTACTGTTTCAATATAGAGTATGGAAATTTCAAGGGAGAAAAGAACTTTAGAGAAAGACGAGCGTCAGTATGATGCCTATGTAGACACAGATGTTGGATTACGGCCAAGAGACGAATACAAAAGCTCTATATTTTTCTTTTTTTTTCTGTTGATTCCACTGTATATTAATGAGGTTTTTTATTTTTTTGGTATTTGTTGTAATGATAAAATAACTAACATCAACTTTAGGACTTGTTAATTATTTATTGTTTGACTTTTTTTGAATTAATATATGATATGTAATTTTTAATTTGTCTAATTCATTTTGTACCTTCAATAAAAAATATTATTGAAGGTACATGTTTTTATACTTTTTATAGAGGTATACATTCAAGAAGAACATATTGTTAATCACTTGAAAGTGCCTTTCATAAAAAAACTCTTCATAATTTAATAAATTTCTTGAGAATTGTACTTCTGCCACTGAATATAATACAAATACATGTATAAAACTAGAATTCTAAAAAGAAAACTTATAGCTATTCAATATGATTTTAATGTGCTTGTACAAGAATTAAAATAATAAAAGAAATTAAACATTTTAATTTAATATATTCATAAATATATATGGGAAACAAGACTCCATCATATGTAATTTAATATTGTAATTTATAAAACAAGTTCCATAAAGAATAATAAGAAACAATTTAAAAAAACTCCCTCGTATATCAAATAACATTGAGTTAGTAAAATATCCTCTATGAGTTTATGTATTATATACTTCTCTCTCTTTGTTTGCCTCTCTTCCTCTCTGTCTTCTCTTCCCCGCCATTTGAAAATTGAATTTCACATTACAATAAAATTGTAAACCTGCATAGAAGCAAGTATGTGAGCTGGTTGATTTGTTCTTTAAATATTCTCATGCAAAATGTTTAACAAACATGTATATAATGATTTCCACAATATTTTCAAGAGAAACTCCGTTAAATGGAGCCAAGCAACACAGTTACTTGTTCAAACAGCTCCACACCAGAATTTATTTCGTCAAACGACAGTAACTCTGTACAAACATGTACAAAAAATTCATTGTTTTTAACAACAAATAGAGATGTATAGAGAAACACATCAACATAGATGAATCAAGAAAGGTAACAATTTAGGAATTTCCTCCAGGCTTTGAACTAATAGAACTCTCCAATTTTATAGCTAGTATCAATAGAATTTAGTACAATGTATTTGGCATTTCTAATTCAATATTAATATTCTTCTTGTGCTTGATTTTGCTTTATTATAGTTTGAAGTGTAATATGTATTAGTATATTATACTTGGAGCTTAAAATTTATATTTATAGGAGACAAAAAAAAACATTTATTCCCGGTATACAAAATTGTTGACTTTCACTTTCTAGTTTTACGAATGATGTACATTTACAAAATACATATTCAATATAATCAAACCAGTTACACTAATTCATATTCGATCAATACATTCAAAAAACTACTTCAAACTAACATACAGTCTTAGGACTATCAAATAAAAAACATATCTAAATATTTTTAAAAAAATCTTGTCCTTCAATACAAAAAATCCTGCTCAAATTTGTAGTTGGTAAAAATAAAAAAACTAATACAACTATACAGACTTAAAATAACTTCATAGATTAAATGTAAGAAATATAATAATAGTTATTTTAATATAGTTTGTCTTCTCCCTTTATTTTACAAAATGATTGTAATTACTAGGTACAATAATTAATCTACTTACAAATTTTTGGGTTTATTGAATCAAACTAAAAATTGTGCAACCAGTTCGTTTAGTGAACAACATTGAAATTGAACTTTTTTCCCCTGGATGCAGATGGAGTTAATGGCATATTTACATGCATTGCCTCCTGACTGTACAAAGGAAAATATTTTCTCAATATACAACTGCAACATCTTTTTGTTGCAGAATCAAAGTTATACGAGAACTGATAAACACAATGGCCATCGAGTATTTGGTGTCAAACACGTTCCTTGCATGGGAGTTTTTTGTAGATCGTCAACCAGAGTTTTGTAATGAACCGTCAACATTTTTTTCCCAGAATATTGAGTGGGCACACAATCAAAAAACTGAAGGAAATATCAAAGTAGCACGTGACGTGCTATATATTGATGTTTACAATTTACTGGTACATCCTTCCAGGGATACTATACGTGCAAAAAGCTCTTTAATGATGAATCAAAAACTTGGAGTCAGTCCCATTGTGATTTTCAAGATTTGTATGTAGCATGAACTCCGACTGAATTTCAGTTACGTACCACAATGGCTATTTATTGAACATTTTGAAAAGATTGTCACTGACAACCCTTTAAGTTTGGATGCAAGGTTTGATCAATATCATAATCCAAGATGTGTATGGAATAATGCTTGAGTATTAGAAGTAGCAGTGGATCCAAACTCTATCTTCTTTATGGATTACCTTATTGAGAGACAAGCTTACGTCAATAAAATTCATTATCTACTACCTTTTGATATTTCTAACACTGAAGAATGGTATGAGGAGCACGTCATGCTTACTGTCATAGCTGAATATGCATAGATTAAGTGATTTTACACAACATTTTTAGAATGTAAAGCCTATAGCCAAATGTAAAAATTGGGAAACTACTCCTTACTCTATATTGCTTCCCCACTAAACATCTAAACATCTTAAAGTAGAAATTTACTAAGTTGCAATTTTTATAGCGTTTCAATTTTTTTTGCATAATAATAGTATGATAACTTAGACGGTTATATTATTTTCCATCCTATATAGTACATTGTTATGGGTGACTTTTAATTCAATACAGTTTGAAATGCATTTACACATAGAACCTATTCTAGTTTTCATACATTATACTCAATAAAATATACTCATCTTTTAAGGTGGAAAAAAATAGAACCTACTTGATAAAATAAATAATATCCAAAAAAAGATAGTTGTAAAAAACAAACTGCAAATATACCAACTTAGAAAATTTCACTGAGATTTAAATTAAAAAAAGGTAGTAAATCTTACTGATAAGCTAATTAGTATTCTTGAAATATCTTGTTCATACCATCTTCACTGCTCTAAAATATTCTTTAATAGCATTATACCCATATATATTCTACCTTTTTAATCGACACTTACAATGAATTTTTATGTTGGTGTTGTCTTTAGTCGTACCCTACACTAATTGCTCACACTTATTAGCTTATAAACATATATGCCCTTGTCGTTCTAATCTACCTTCATGAAAATACTTACTGCAAAATATATGATGGACTACTTCAACTTTTGTGTCTCTTTCTTCAATCCAATCATTTGTCCTAGCCTCTATTTTCTCTTGCAATTACTATGTCCCCACGGTCTATTAATTGTGACGTAATATTTAAACTTCAATTAGTTTTCTAAGTACCTGTCATCTTGATTTATATAAACCATTCTTGACTTCTGTATGTCTTAAACCCAATGTACATTACTTACATTTGCTTCTTTGTTTTAGTTTATTCCCAGAACTCTTGGGGGGGTGGGGGGGGGGGGGGGGGGGGGGGGGGCTACTTGAAATGGAATCATCCAGTATTGAACATGTAAGAATTTACATTGAAGAGAGTTCCATTTATTTTATTGAAGAAACTTTATACAAAATTATTGAATTGTTTAGGCCTATATTTATAATCGAGCACACCATTCAAAATAAATACTACCAGCTAAAAGAATACTTATTTTACATTCAGATGCAAAGAAATTACATGCTTGAATAAACTTTTTTGACTGGTCAAAATATAATATAGCATAGAGTATATACTTAGATAGTGTAAACAAGTAAATAATGTTAATAAGAAATAATAATAACAATTTCTTTCCCTTACTCTTCTCTGACCTCATTTCTTCAAAAATTTTAACAACCAGATCATTCCTAGTAGTACATCTGTAGTGAAGGTTGGCGATTTTACTAAACAAATGAGATCTGGATTAGTTTTTGAAGGATACTTTCTTAATAGGTATGAAACATATGACCAAGCTCTTGCTACAAACATGACTCCGTTCCTTCAAGCAGATCTCGTTGATGAAGAAGGAAGTAAGTCCCAGATAAGCAAGTTTCAAACCATCATTCAAAAAAGGATATGGATTAGAATAGAACGCTTCTTAATCCAACTAAAGAAACCTTCATACAATAAAGGTGATGCTCTAGTGATCATTGTTCCTAAGAACAATACAGTAATACGCAGACTTCCTGCAAAGAGCATAGAAATTATGTTTTTCTCGAATGCAAAAAATATTGAGCTAATTCATATTCCATACCATACTGAAAGGAGGACACAATTTCCACTGTAGTAATTCAAGATGGAGGCACAAAACTTACAGGCAAAGATAAAATGATTTTCCATATACAGTTCGCAGATAGTATAAACAACTATGATCGACGTACTGTAAGTATTCAACTGGACTTCCTACATAGTACTTGCACAAAATTCTACATACTCGCTAACACTTTTTAAAATATATATGTGTGAAAATTGTTTTTATGAGTGGATGCGAAGAAGATTGGAATTTTATTTTGAACGAATTCTACAAAAAGTACGCAATGTTTGTAGTAAAAAACTTGTTCTCCAGCTCATACAGAGGCAGATGCCCCTTACAGTTTCGAACATCTTCAATTGTAGTTATTGTCATTAATGACTGTAAACAACATTTACAAAACGCTGCGGAATTTTGGAAAATGCTAAAAGAGGTAATATATAGTATTATATATGGTTCTCATATTTGTAAGCAAAAAAAAATCTACATACTTACATACGTTACATAGATATGAAAATTAAACTATGTTAATTTGTATAGGTTAGTGGCTGCTTGATATTCTCTTCTCCAACTCGGCCATTCTACATAGATTGTGAACGTTGCAGTTCCAAACTTCAAGATAGTTCTTGCTCTTTATCTACCATAAACATAGTGGAACTATCTTGTACACGATGTACTAGAAATACTCGTGTAAAACTCATCCTGTACTTAAAAACAATCCAAGGTGATGAAATTGAATGAATGTATTTATTGTAAATGAGTGTGTGACAAAAATTCTTGAAATAAATGAACCGATTCACATATTCTTCCAAAATCATAAAAAAGACTTTTACAAAAAAAATAATTACCGCATGTATCCAAAGCCATTTCAAAATAGATAATATGAACGTTATTGTTGATTATGAACGAGGCTCTTTTAAAAAAGCTAAAATTGGTGAATCATCACAAGTACATATCATTATTAATAAATTTTACAAAAAAGTACTTGCTTCTTTTCACTTTTCTCATTTTTTTATGTCCCCGTTTGCAGGAGTCTATCGCACACTCATTGGCTATATAAACTTAGGTACTTACTTCCATGATCGTATAAACTTTGAATGCTTTCATTGCAAAATAACATTTCTATTATTTGTTGCAAGATATTGATACAAACAATTCCAAATATTCTAGTTCCCTAGAAAGCTGTAATTGTAGATGAACTTAGTTCTTCCTTCCAGTACAAAAGCATTTTATATGTACATATTGTATGCATCCTTGTAAAAAATAGTACGGAACTCTTGTAGCTTTATAAACCAAAATAAAATATTCCTAACAACTTGTCATACACAAATTACACATATCTTGAAATAGGATTACAATGTCCAGAAGATTACATATATGTACTTGGTGACTGTTTGTTTAACACTCTTAGTTATTTGTTGCACAAAATGACTTCTTCTTCTATGATTTGTAAAACTGTCATCGACAACTTTATTTCTTCTTTACACAATTATGATAATAAGGCTCTAACATGTTTAAGAACTTTTTTATTGTCTTTACACAATGTCCACTATTTGAATGAAGACTTTGAAAAAATGAGACTACCTGCTTTGACTGGAGGTTTATGCGAATACCACTTTTACATTTTTATTTTGCTCATTTATTTAAGAAAAGTATCACATTATGGTTTAAAGTAACAAAAAAAATTATATTATTTACTCGTCTGAGTTTAATGAAACTTTACATATACTGTATGACGATCGGGCTGCATATACTGGACATTTCGAACCTTTAATTCTATATCAAACTATATTGACTTCTAGTTGCACAAATATGACAATACAAGAAACTAATACACAGTTTTCACACTTTCATGCCTTCCAAACAATTAAAAAATTTAACTTTAATATTGGTGATTATATGTTTGACTCTATTTTATTTCTCTTCAGTAACCAAAACATAGAAGGATAAACAATTACTACAATTAAATAACTAAGACAAAATAGTGTTATTACACTAATTAAAAACTTCCATGAGAACAATTCTACAACTATTGAAACTGTACAGATCCATTTAACAAAGTCTTTCTTACAAGAAGCTCATAATATTAACACTACACAAGAATATATTCAACAGATAATAGTGCCATCAGCTATAGGTGGTTTATGGGGAGATGTAATCATTATACTGGATTGCATGAGCTTTTAATTTAAATATTAATGTATGGGGTTCTTCCCACCATACAATACTATTTAATAAAAAATTTATAAGTAATACACTAAATCTACTTTTCCACGATGAGTATAGAAAAGATGGACATTGCAAACCTCTTATTCTAATAAACATAAATAAAAACAAGAGAAAACTAACTCAAAATATTAAATATCAAGACAAAAAAATAGCATTTGTAGAAAAAAAATAGGTTGTTTGAAAATAAGAACGACAAAACATAATTTTATTCCTCAAAATGAAAAAAACAAACAAACATAAATTAAAAACATATACAAAGTGAAATAAGAATTTGGAACATTCGACAAAAAAATATATGTAGTATATTTTTAAAACAAAAATCAAGATTTTATAGCAACGTTAAGCATAGTAGACATTAAACTTAGAAGATTATCAAAAAACTATCTAATGAAAATTCTAAAAATATAAAATACAGTGTCCCATAAATATAAAATTACTCAATCAATATAAAGAACAATTATTAGAATCTAAAAAAGAGATTTGCACTAAATTTTTACAAGAGATTAATATACCAACAAACAATTTCAACAGAGTAAGAAAGCACTTAGATTCCCTGCTTTAAAAAATTATTGACATCCAATTAGAAGAAAACACAACATTCAACAACGTTGATGATGAAATCCAATATGCCATGAGAGAATTCCATGAAACTGTACAAGATACACCCACAAATCCTTGTATCTGTTGTAAATAATTGTACTTCTCCAACCAACTTAACACAGATTGTATACAAAAAATACAAATAATTGAGCATAAAACTTCATCCATTTTTAACCATGATAATACGTTAAAAAACTAGCTTTGTAACAACTGTACATATTACTACAAAAAGAACAAGATCCTAAAATTTACATCTCCTTCATTTATTCAAATGAACAAAACCATTCCACCGGTCAACATTCTTAATGAACTTGAAGAACGTTGGAGAGGGGGAATGGGGAGCACGCCTACCCCGCCAACACGGTTGCCTCCTATAGCCCAGGGCACACACTGCACCCCAATCCACTGAAAACCCAACCTCGATCGACGCACCGTCAACCAACCGATTCAAAATCACACCGCTACAACGCGCCGGAGCACACGACATAAATGCTTCACTAAAGCCACTTTGCACTCTCCCATGCGCTTAAATCATCGCACTCTGTGTGTGTGTGTGTGTGTGTGTGTGTGTGTGTGTGTGTGTGTGTGTGCAACAATTCGTCAGAGCGGCACACACTTGCCAACGCACCCGCACGCACACACACGAGAGCAGAAGAGAAGGGGGGAAGAGGGGGCGAGACGACGCAAAAAGAAAGATCCACTGCAATGGGGCTTTCTCTTTCATAGGCGCACCAAAAAACTATACAATCCTCATCGCCGCAACCGGCGTGGACCAAAACACACGAAAGGGTGAGCCCGCTCAGGCCCAGGCACAAAGTTTCCATAGTCTTCCTGCTTCTCGTGAGCTCTCCATGGCTCCAAACGAACGAGAAGACAAAAAGCTAAAAAAACCCTCTTTCTCATCGCCAAAAACGTTTTTATGAGGGCCTCCTCTTGATTTTAGCATTTTTCTCTTCTCATCGACACTTGGCATTTTGAAGTCCCCCACTTTGACTATCCGAAGACCCTCTCTATCTCATATGAGCCCCTAGGGAGCAACGACAACGCCGTCGTTGCTCCTCGCGGAAAATTATCCCCTCAAAAAAGGTTGTGGACGGATTTGGTCCGTGGGAAATGGCTCTGATCCTGCGGGGTGCCACATCACCACCTCCAACATCGCCGCCCGCATGGGTGCGCGCCACTGCACCGCCTACCCCGAGCCAAAACCACCGGCATTCCACCCTGCACAGCGCCACAGGCGCTTTCCGCCATAGCCCACGAGCTCTAGGAGCTCCCACTCCTTTCGATACTCTATGGGGCGCCCACTTGTGGCCTTTATACCTTGTGCTGTTGCTCGCGGGCCATGCATGTGGGATCACCTGCCCGCCACGTGGCAGCCATCCCTTGAATGTGCCCTTTGAACCTCAAAAACCTTCACCCTCTCACAAAAAACTCCCACCTTTTGTGCTTGTTTGATCAACTGCCATCCCCTGCACAAACTTCCAATGCCTTGCCCGTTTGAGCCGGCTAAAACCCGGCAAACCTGACTCCAAGCTTGCATCTCAGCTCCGCATTCCGACATCACGGTGACCTCGAACAGAGCACCCAAAAACGGGGAAAAAGCACCCGACCGTCCACGTATGCTACGAGCTGTCAACTTCGACTGGGCATGCTCCACAACTCGATAACTTCACGCATATGCACTCACATCATCTTTAGCCAATTACTTGCACCTGCGCAATTTGGAAAGGATCTACAATGCACCCCGCTTCAAACGGCCATATCTCTCTCATCCGGGATCCATTTGATGAGCCGTCTGGACCTGCTCGGAAAGCACACCAAGGGCCACACTCTAGCATGCAAAACCACCACTTCGGGCATATAGAGCCACCATCCAATTTAGCGCCTGACAGCACATCCATGGTCTAAAAATCCGCATCAAGCATACACTTTCACCTGCCCTTGGCTGCAGCCGCACTTCACAGCTACACTATCACTTGGGCCCGAATCTGCTCGACCACATAGCCCCGCTTGTGCCCATTTCTATTGTCGATAGCATTTGTCTGCACCATCGTCCAGAAGATGGAGAGGGGGAATCATGGGGAGCATGCCCAGCACGCCAACACGGTTGCCTTCTATAGCCCAGGGCACACACTGCACCCCAATCCACTTTCTGAGCACCTTCGACTCGCTCTTTTCACCAGACTCTGCGCACACACGCGCTCACATGGACGCACACTAACTCACACAATCTGCACACTCCAATGCAGTAGCTTCTGCGCTCTCCCACACATGCAAAACACCACACACACACTCTCTCTCTCTCTCTGCAACACTTCGTCGGGGCGGCACACCCTTGCCGACATGCCCGCACGCACACACACGAGCGCAGAAGAGAAGGGGGGAAAGGGGGGCGAGACAACGCAAAACAAATCCACTGCAATGGGGGCTTTCTCTTTCTGGGCACAACAAAAAATTGTACAATCCTCATCGCCGCAACCGGCGTGGACCAAAACACACGAAAGGGCGAGCCGCGCTCAAGCCAGGGCACAACATTTCCATAGTCTTCCTGCTCCTCATGAGCTCTCCATGGCTCCAAACGAGCGAGCAAACAAAAAGCTAAAAAAACCCCCTTCTTCTTGCCAAGATACGTTTTTATGAGGGCCTCCTCTTGATTTTAGAATTTTTCTCTTCTCATTGACACTTGGCATTTCGAAGTCCCCCACTTTGACTATCCGAAGACCCTCTCTATCTCATATGAGCCCCTAGGGAGCAACGACGACGCCATCGTTGCTCCTCGCGGAAAACTCTCCCCTCAAAAAAGGTTGTGGGCAGATTTGGTCCATGGGAAACGGCCCTGATCTTGCGGGGTGCCACGTCACCACCTCCAACATCGCCGCCTACCCCGAGCCAAAACCGCCGGCATTCCGCCCTGCGCAGCGCCACATGCGCTTTCCGCCATAGCCCACGAGCTCTAGGAGCTCCCACTCCTTTCGATACTCTATGGGGCACCCACTTGTGGCCTTTATACCTTGCGCTGCTGCTCACGGGCCATGCATGTGGGATCACCTACCCGCCATGTGGCAGCCATCCCTTGAATGTGCCCTTTGAACCTCAAAAACCTTCACCCTCTCACAAAAAACTCCCACCTTTTGTGCTTGTTTGATCAACTGCCATCCCCTGCACAAACTTCTAATGCCTTGGCCGTTTGACCTGGCTAAAACCCGGCAAACCTGACTCCAAGCTCACATCTCAACTCCGCATTCCAACATCACGGTGACCTCGAACAGAGCACGCAAAAACGGGGAAAAAGCACCCGACCGTCCACATTCGCTACGAGCTGTCAACTTCGGTTGGGCATATCTCCGCATTTCGGACCTCGATTCAAGTGCCGTCGACTCCGACCAGCTCCACATGCTGTATGCCATCCACCAGACACCTAGCAAACTCAAAAAAAACACAAGCGGATGCATTTTTCAATGCGGCCCATCCGCCTCGAAACTGACCTCTATCAAATCTTTGATGGCCCTTAACTTTCAATCCACAGCTCCGATTCTCGATCCGATAAGACCGGCATGCTCCACAACTCAAGCACTTCACGCATATGCACTCACATCATCTTTAGCCAACCACTTGCACCTACCCAATCGGGGGAGGATCTGCAACGCACCCCGCTTCAAACGGCCATATCTCTCTCATCCGTGCTCCGTTTGATGAGTCGTTTGGACCTGCTCGGAAAGCACACCAAGGGCCACACTCTGGCATGCAAAACCACCACTTCGGGCATATAGAGCCACCATCCAATTTAGCGCCTAACAGCACACCCATGGCCTAAAAAGCCGCATCAAGCATACACTTTCACCTGCCCTTGGCTGCAGCCGCACTTCACAGCTACACTATCACCTGGTCCCGCATCTGCTCGACCACATAGCCCCGCTTGTGCCCATTTCTATCATCGACAGCATTTGGTTGCACCGTCATTGCCCACCCCCTTGTTGAGCATTTATGCTCAACCAAAAGCATACTCACTGCACACCAAAACGGCATAACCACACCAACACTGAGCAAACCTCAAACCACACCACAACCTGTATGTACAATATATACATAGCTCCTGATCTACTGGCCTTCCTTTAGGCGGGTTGCCCATCCCCCCTGCTTTATCCACTATCATCCACCAGGATCAAACACCTGGCATTGGCCATCACCATCCACAAGCAGCAGCTCCTCGTAGAACTGTTCCCAAACACCAACCGAATAGTGCATATAGAATGCACCCAGCATCTCTTCACTGTTCCACACAGCCACTGGAATCCAAGCATCCAAAAGAGTACCATTGTGTTCATCACTTGGCCCAACAACCAAACCAACGGACATACCTGCATCGATGGACAAACCTGACCCTCCCACCCAACCATGTAAAGTGGAGGACTCCTCCACAGACTCCTATAACTGGCGACATGCCCACTGCAATGCTGCACTCATAAGCATGGCTTTCAAAACCCAATGGCACATCTCCCTTGACGGTGTCATAGCACCCATAGCCTGCTCTTCCTCTTCACCCATGGCCAAATGCACCTGTTCATCACCCAAAGGCCTCTCTAACAGCATCATACCATCGCAGTCCATGCATGTGGCATCCTCAAACCCCGTATCCTCATGCTCATCCGAACCAAGAGAGCCACATGGCTCCACCAATTCCTCTTGTAGACCGTCCTCTTCAACCCGTTCACTTTCCACCTCCATGGAAGCTTTCTCTTTGGCCAAGCTCCGTACCTACCTCACTATCAAAGCACACTGCACGGCCACTTTAACCAACATCACCATAAGCATGGTGCCGCACAAAACCTTTGCATGCACATCCTCAGCCCCAAGCTTGGGCACTTCCACCTGCACTTCAGCCACATTGGCAACCATCACATCTTTATATACCAAACCAGGCAGCCCTACCTGTACCATCTCACGCTCACTAGAGTCCGTCTCTTCGCCATAGGACGTGGACCCGTCCTCTTCGCCTGTATCCCACAAAATCGAGCTTAAACTCCCATCACCATCATTGCCATAGGCCGACTGGGCACTTATTTCCTTATCCTTTAGCGGCTTCAAAAAAGCTTGGCTACTGCCAACTTGGCCCTGCACACTCTCCTCATCATAATCCAAACTCTTGGCATCTCGGCCACAATCTGCCACTTTCTCAAGCAAACCCTCCACCAGAACAGGCTCTACCATCTCCTCAAGCTGCACTTGGCACTTGGTATTTGCCATCTTTTCCACACACAGGCTCTCCTCAACACATGGCTCGCCCTTGTTGGCAAGCGCATCCACCATTAGCAGTGGCCCTCTGCAAACAGGCACTTCCACACAAGAAAAATCGACCATTGGCCTTACCTCAATAGGCTCCACAGCTCGCATCACTGGCACCATCCTCAACCTGTCCAAAGAACATCCTGCTGCCACAACAGGCACACACTCTGTCGGCTTCAGCAAGCCAAGCTCCATTTTCCTTTTCACTTTGTGGCTCTTAAGCCTAGCCACTTGAACTGCTTCGGAATAGCACTTAAGCTCTTTGTCATCCACTTTTTCTCGAACCGCTGGATGCAAACAAGCCAAAAACTTTCCAGCTTGAAGCAATCGCCATTAACCACATGCATAACAGCCACCAACTGCCTCCATCAAGCTTCAAACTCGGCCACAAAAACCTCAAAATTGGCAGTTACATCTTGCCGCAGGCCTTTGATCCTGGCATACACTTCATCCACCAACACAAACTTGCGAAACCACAGTAGAAACTGCTCTTGAAATCCTTGCCAAACCTGTTTGTCTGCTGCCTGCAGACCATCAAACCAAAGCTTTGCTTTTCCTCGCAGCACCAAGGGCAACGTACGCACCTTGTCATAATCACTGGTTATCTGCAATGACAGCATGAATAATTCATAATCTGCCAGCCAGTCATCCGCATCCTCGCTCCCGCTGAAGATCGGGCCACTGCTTTGCCACATCTTCACTTCAAATCACATCACCGGGGAGCTATCAGCGCGCTCCTTAGTGGGGGCACCAGAAGATGGAGAGTGGGAATGGGGAGCACGCCCAGCGCGCCAACACGGATGCCTCCTATAGCCCAGGGCACACACTGCACCCCAATCCACTGAAAACCCAACTTCGATCGACGCACCGTCTACCAACCAATGCAAAATCACACCGCTACAACGCGCACACACCCGCAAGGAGCACCACAGGACATAAATGCTTCATTGAAGCCACTTTGCACTCTCCCATGTGCTTAAATCATCGCACACTCTCTCTCTCTCTCTCTCTCTCTCTCTCTCTCTGCAACAATTCATCAGAGCGGCACACACTTGCGGACACACCTGCACGCACACACACGAGAGCAAAAGAGAAGGGGGGAAGAGGGGGCGAGACGATGCAAAAAGAAAAGATCCACTGCAATGGGCATTTCTCTTTCATAGGCGCACCAAAAAACTGTACAATCCTCATTGCCGCAACCGGCGTGGACCAAAACACATGAAAGGGCGAGCCCCGCTCAAGCCCGGGCACAAAGTTTCCATAGTCTTCCTGCTTCTCGTGAGCTCTCCATGGCTCCAAACGAGCGAGCAGACAAAAAGCTAAAAAAAACCCTCTTTCTCATTGCCAAAAACGTTTTTATGAGGGCCTCCTCTTGATTTTAGCATTTTTCTCTTCTCATCGACACTTGGCATTTCGAAGTCCCCCACTTTGACTATCTGAAGACCCTCTCTATCTCATATGAGCCCCTAGGGAGCAACGATGGCGCTGTCGTTGCTCCTCGTGGGAAACTCTCCCCTCAAAAAAGGTTGTGGGTGGATTTGGTCCGTGGGAAACAGCCGTGATCTTGCAGGGTGCCACATCACCACCTCCAACATCGCCGCCCGCATAAGCGCGCGCCACTGCGCCGCCAACCCCGAGCCAAAACCGCCGGCATTCCGCCCTGCGCGCGCTTTTCGCCATAGCCCACGAGCTCTAGGAGCTCCCACTCCTTTCGATACTCTATGGGGCGCCCACTTGTGGCCTTTATACCTTGCGCTGCTGCTCGCGGGCCATGCATGTGGGATCACCTACCCGCCACATGGCAGCCATCCCTTGAATGTGCCCTTTGAACCTCAAAAACCTTCACCCTCTCACAAAAAACTCCCACCTTTTGTGCTTGTTTGATCAACTGCCATCCCCTTCACAAACTTCCAATGCCTTGGCCGTTTGACCCGGCTAAAACCTGACTCCAAGCTTGCATCTCAGCTCCGCATTCTGACATCACGGTGACCTCGAACAGAGCACGCAAAAACGGGGAAAAAGCACCCGACCGTCCACGTTCGCTACGAGCTGTCAACTTCGACTGGCCATATCTCCGCATTCCGGACCCCGATTCAAGTGCCATCGACTTCGACCAGCTCCACATGTTGTATGCCATCCACCAGACACCTGGAAAACTCAAAAAAGCACAAGCTGGCGCATTTCCGAATGCGGCCCATCCGCCTCGAAACTGACCCCTATCAAATCTTCGATGGCCCCTAACTTTCAATCCACAGCTCCGATTCTCGATCCGATACGACCGGCATGCTCCACAACTCGAGCACTTCACACATATGCACTCACATCATCTTTTGCAAACCACTTGCACCTAACCAATCTGGCGAGGATTTGCAACGCACCCCGCTTCAAACGTCCATATCTTTGTCATCCGGGCTCCGTTTGATGAGCCGTCTGGACCTGCTCGGAAAGCACACCAAGGGCCACACTCTGGCATGCAAAACCACCACTTCGGGCATATAGAGCCACCATCCAATTTAGCGCCTGACAGCACACCCATGGCCTAAAAAGCCGCATCAAGCATACAGTTTCACCTGCCCTTGGCTACATCCACACTTCACAGCTATACTATCACTTGGGCCCGCATCTGCTCGACCACATAGCCCCGCTTGTGCCCATTTCTATCATCGACAGCATTTGGCTGCACCAACGTTTAGCTGCACCAAGAAACATGTTCGGATAAATCCATCAATATTTGCAATATCGTCAATTTTTATTGCGAGGAAGTATAATTAATATTCCAGCAGCAATAGATATAATTTGTAGATAAGCATTAAAAATATGACTATAGGTGTAGCTATAAAACAGAAACTAGAATACAAATCCATTTACAAAAGCGGTCAATTTCAGCCACGACATGTAATTGAGGCTTTGTTTGACTTGGTCCACACTCCATTATACAGAGAGTATGTGATACAAATTCAAGAAAAATTTATTCAGCAAATTGTTTAGACACAAGCTTTAGAACCTGATTGTAGCATGCATATATTTCATTCATTAAACAATACAAATTTTGAAGACCTTAACATCAAAGATACCGAGCTATATGAAGAAGTAGTTGAACGACACACAAATACCTTGGTACATAATTTTTTAGATTCAAACAACTTCTTCGATGCTTCTTCAAATATTCTAACTATTGCACCTTGCCAAAACAAAAAACCATTAGGTATATTTGTTGATAAAGACTGTGAAAAATTAAACTTCCTTTTCCTTTTCCATGGAGAAAGACATTGTAAATCACTTGGACCCTACCAATATACATACCAAGATATTTCCCAATGGGAAATTATAAATAAAGATCGATGATTTTTTAACCATATAAAAACTATATTTTTTAAAACATAAAAATAAAGATACATCAAATTCATTCATCAGCATGGGTAAGACTTTGAGAAACAACATTGAATGATCAAACACTATGTGTTAAAGACATTAAAACCAAAGAAAACCTTGAAAATATACTACAGTCAAACATTGGCTACTTTCAAAAGACAAAATACCCCAGAAAGAAAGAACAACTTAACAGGATTACACGAGAGAAGACCCAGTCACATGTGTGTGATATTATAATCATAGAATATCATGTTTACGAGAAACATTGAAGTGTACACCATATATATATGGAACAATAAAATATTTTTTCTTTGTTACTGAGTTCCAATCACGTGGCAATGAACACGATCATGGTCTTCTTTGGATTGTTAACGCTCCGATTTACGATAGTAGAAATGGAAAAGAAATAGTCAATTTTATAAATTGCTACATATCTTGTGATAAAGTACAAATTGCAAAATATTTGCGATAGAGTCAAATGCACCTCCACACACGCACATGCAAAAAATATAATAGAAACAATGCAGATTTAAATTTCCAAAGTCACCATTTTCAAATACAGTTATTCTTTAACCTTCAAGAATGTAACGAACAACGATTCAAAAAATGCTAGTAAAATTAAACAATATTTAGAAACATACGACAAGAGTCAGACTATTGATTTCCATCAACTTCTTCTTATTTTAGAAATGATTGAAACTACTTATTTAAAAGCAATACAATCAACAATTAGAAAGCCAACAATTTTTTTGAAAAGAAGTTTACAAAATTTACGGACGAATGCATTTGCAAAACACCTTATTAACATTTGGGAAGCTAATATAGACTCCCAATTTATTTTAGAACCATATGCAGCAGCACAATATTGCACTTCGTACTTAACAAAAGTCGATAACACTCTTACAAAAACTTTCCAAGAAATATTAAAACGTGCAAATATAGAGGAGAAAAATGCAACTGAACGAATTAAGCAACTTGGATCAACATTACTAAATACACAACAAATGCGAATACAACAAGATATCTACATAATACTGTCATTACCTTTCTTACATGCAACACAAACATTCCAATTTATAAACACAGTGCCTAAAAATGAGCATGCCTTCCTCCTGAAGCATCCATCCAGATTAGAAGGCTTACCAGATGAATCTACAAGCATAGTGAAAGAGTCAATCATAGACAAATATTACCAATGACCACCAGATTTAGAGCATTTCACACTAGCAGACATTGCTATCGAGTATAACTATGAACAACATTTCAAAAAAAGAAAAAAAGAAAAAATAATTAGATCAATCAAATATAGTAAAGCACGAGACCCAAAAAAATACTACAGAGAAATGATACTTATGTATTTACCTTTTCAACATAATTAAGATATCCTTATCAAAAGACATACAACTTGGAAAGAGGTGTTTGAAACAAATGAACAAATAATATAGACAAAATATGATAAATACAATAACAAATTAAATACACAAAAATAGTGGAACAATATTGAAGAACTGACAAAAAGTATAGAAGACAATTTAGACTCTGATAATGATGATAACAATTGCATTAAAATTACAAATACTGTACAAATAGAACTATTGATATTGACACTCAAATTGGAAAATCACAATGTAAAACATTGGAATACAAAATACTAACATTCCTTGGTTCAATTTTAGAAACACCTCAACATCATATGCAAATACAAAATCTTAATATAGAACAACGACATTTTTTTAATGACATACAATACAGATTACATTACGATTCAAAAAATCAAATATATTCTTTTGTAATAGGTAGAGCTGGAACAGGTAAAACAACTCTTCTACGAGCACTCAACGAAGAACTTATTAGATTTAGTAACTCTAACAAAAACTGTGAATTAACAAAACCAAAAGTTCTTAGACTAGCATATACTAATAAACTAGCATACAATATTGATGGAACTACAGTCCATTCAGCTCTGCATATACCAATAAATTATAAAACCTTGACACAAAGTCCATACATACACTTAAATTAATTTAAGTAAATTATATAAAGAGGTAAAAGATATTATTATTGGAAAAAATTTATTGATAGGGATACGAATGTTTTCTTACATAAATAAACGCCTCCAAACAATGAAACATATTTACCACCTACCATTTAGAGGATTACATATGTTTTGCTTTGATGATTTATATTAACTCCCTCCTGTAAGAGATAAATGGATATTCTCAGATCTTCATCCACTTGTACCAAATATCTGGAAAACTCACTTTACGCAATACAAACTAACACAAGTTATGCAACAAAATGATGCAAATTTCATAAACATATTAAATAGAATCAGATTTAATCAACAAACAAAAACTGATATCCAAATTTTGAATAGTTTATGCTTGAGAAAAAACCTCTACGAGCTCCATATACCCCACTTATTCTACACACAACAAGAAACCCAAAAACATAATAACAATGTTCTCGAATCAATAGAAGGGCCAACTTTTACTCTCATAGCATTAGACATGCCTCTTATAACTAACTCTACAATCTTAGCTAATGAAAATAAAATTGTAGGACTACATGCCATCATAAAAATAAAACCATCGATGTTAATTGAACTATGTGCAAGGAACTACGATATTTTTGATGGACTCATAAATGGAGCAGACGGGTATTTTAGAACTATTACAACTTACAACCAAAAAAAGGTCATCTGGATTCAATTTTTGAATAAAAGAGTAGGCCAGAACACACACACAAAATATAAATTATTATATGACTCTACTATAGATTCTACATGGACATCTATATTCCCAACAACAAAAGAATCCCTATTAGGGGCAAGTACTAATAAACAAATATATAGAACACAATTCCCAGTTCAACAAGCTTCAGCCCAAACAGTACACCGTTCTCAAGGACTTTCATTACAAACAATGGAATTTTCTCCAAAAAAATGTAATAAGCATGGATTAACTTACACAGCTTTATCAAGTGTTTGAACATTGGAAAACCTATACTTATTATTGGACTGTTTATGTAAAGAAAATTTTATTTTAGATAAAGATGGTGAATATGAAAATCGTAGACTTTTCATAAAAGAAAAGTGGCATACAATAATTCCAGAATTGAACATTTCAAACAAAAACAATATCATAATAACAACACTAAATACTAAATCATTTTCTAAATACTACAATGACATATAGCTACATCCTTTACTGTAATCAAGAAATTTAATTTGTTTCCAAGAAATAAACACAACAAGCCTTGATTTGCTAGACTGGAACACAAAGTTTAACTTAATTTCAACTTGAACTTCACATAATACAGCTATAATGTATGATTCGTCAACAACACTTGCTTCAAAAAGTATATACACATTTAATGTATACGACATCATTGAAGCAAAATTTTCAATTGATGAAACAAAAAATTTACAGGTGATAGCAGTTTATCGATTCCCAAATACAAATATACAACCATTTCTTGATATTCTTGAGACAATTTTACTTGAACCTCCTCATACTATACAATTATTTGTTCTTGGTGATTTCAATATCGACATGCTCAAACCATCTCATCAACAAACAAACTTACAACAACTTATGAACAAAAATAAATTACAAATCATAAACAAATTACCAACAACCATACACATAAGTTTACTTGATCACATATGGATTAAAAAAACACCAAAAACACTCAAAACAAACAACTGTTGGTCAGATCATGATGCTGTATTCTTATCGATACAAAAAAATATTCTTCTTAATATTGACTAAGAGGGAAAAAATAAATACCAATTTCAAGAAAACAAATTATTCAAAAAACCAGAGCAATATTAAAGTGCAAAAAATAGTAAAGCCCAACATATATTAGTCCTACAAACTTGTAATAATATACACTACAAAACATTACTCCTTAAAAAAAACCAAAGTTTATCTCAATTTAAATAAAATTATTCTTTGTTTAAACAAAGTTAAAAATTTACTACACATCTTATATTCTTGTCTAGCAACATCACAGTTGCTAACATATCTTATTTTACAATAATACAAGTCCATTTAATTTTACAAATATATATATGCCGAAGAAATTAAATAAGCCTCAAGAACAACATGACTCAAATATTTTAGATGATGCAAGCAAAATTAATGTTCTTATGAATTTCTTTGAAATCCGCAAGGCAAGGATGTAATTACTACTTAAATAATCACCTTCTTATAAAGTATTGCAGAAAATT
>NC_140953.1:132633919-132771419 GCF_014529385.1 Adiantum capillus-veneris
CTTATGAATTTGAAAATAATTTCAATAATAGCTAGCGAAAAGTTTATTAAACAGAAATTTATTTATGTTTCAAGTGGATAGTACCTTCTTTTCAAAACCCTCTTATTTAATTAGAAGATTTCTTTTAACTCATCAAACAAAGCATTGTGCAGTTAGTGAACACAATGTCCAACATATTGTTATTCCTAAATATAAATATTTCTAAACTACTAAGGTTATGAAAGTCTGTAAATGGCATGGTTAGTGATAACAAATTTTCCTCGACAAGAATAATCGCTTATCAAGATAATATATTATTCAATTAGAACTAACTTCTTGGGATATTTAAATATAGTTTCCTAGGAAAAAACACGATTAAATCGAACATATGAAATTGTCCACCTGAGAGGAGGAGGACAAATCCACGGCTCCAATATCAGTATGTTTTTTTTCCATGGGAGTATCCATTTCTTAAAAATCTTGTCGAAACTAGCCTCCAAGCTTGAGTTATTCCTTCTATGACTTACAAAGTGTCAACTCCTCTTGTGGTTTTACTCCTTTGTGGGATCTAGGCCAAATGAGTGTGGCAAGGTGCTATAATTGATTTATCAATAGCCTGTAAAATGTTGTTAAACGTGCTCACACCAAAATTGAAGCGTTCGAAAAGAGGGAGGCGTCACAAAACACTACATACAACATAGATTCGGAGGTGGTTTGTAAGAATAATGCAACTTGAGTGTGAGAAAATGAGAGTCTGTGGCAGATAAGAAACCGTGCAGCGTTGTCCACTCTTAGATAGCTTGTAGTGTGTCTGTGTATTAGAGAGAGGGAGAGAATGGCCAAATTTTGTTTTGCTACAATCCAAGCAATGTAGTTTTACTAGGCATACGCCGCTGCAAGGCTACACGAGGAATCTTGTATGTATGTGTGTGAATGTGTGTGTGTGTGTGTGTGAAAACGTAGACGAGTGGTGTTGAAACCGGCATTGTGGACGGTGTCTCCACAATGCAGTATGCAGAAATGCCAAAAAAGTCATGATAACACGCAGCTCTAGGTTAAAAAAATAAACAATTACAAATTAAAAGTGAAAGTGAACCTCATTTGGTTTCTCTCCATAATGGGTTTTGTTCCCATACCTCCACAAGTTGGTAGTAGCCAACTAAGGGTCTCCACAAGTGAAAGTAAGGAAAAATTGCCTACTCTGAAATCTCAAATTCTAACACAGGTAGCCTTGACCAGAGTAGTTGTTGCAGAAAAAACTCAAATTCTTACAATAATGACAATGTTTGTCTGTGTGTGTGTGTGTGTGTGTGTGTGTGTGTGTGTGTGTGTGAGAGAGAGAGAGAGAGAGAGAGAGAGAGAGAGAGAGAGAGGCAACATATTTAAAACTCTTGAGCTCACAATCTAAAACCTTGTGAGGAGATAGGAGTTAATATTTTGTCAATACACAATGTGTGTGTGTGTGTGTGTGTGTGTGTGAGAGAGAGAGAGAGAGAGAGAGAGAGAGAGAGAGAGAGAGAGATTAAATTATTATCCATGGAGGTCAGATATGACCCATGGGACCAAAAAAAAAGCATAACAATCGCTCTTCATATGTGAGGATGTTTGATACATATCAATTAAGGGCTGAGGGTCCATGAAAAGCATGGAAGAAAAGAACCAAAATGCTAAACAGAAACCCTAAGGGGGCTCAGGCAAGGAGATAGCTGGTTTGGGAGTTTGAAATTCTTGGATGATGGCTTTACCGCCTCGATAGACTGCCCATTTACCTTGCTCACGAGCTTTGTGCATCCTCTTTGTAAGCTCCCTCCCTAAACCCTAGAGCCATTCATAACATTTTTCAGCCTAGAAAGTAATTTAGAAAAAGCCAGACCGACAAAGAAGTCATGTGGACAACGAGATTTTAATCCAGGATGAAAAGACAAGGATATTTCGGATAAAAAATTACCTCACCCCTATATTTTTCCAAAAAAGATTAAGACTATTTTTATGCTTCTTCATCAAAAGCCGCGTGGGAACTGATCTAGATCGGAAACTAGGAGAAAAGGGGACTAACTTAATTGAAAGGTAAAGTTAAGAGATAAGAACTAAGAAGAAAATTGGGGTCCAATAGCATTTGAGAAGATAAATGGGGTCCAATAGCATTTGAGAAGAGAATTTGGGGTCCAATAGGATTTGAGAAGAGAAATAGGGTCCAATAGCATTTGAGAAGAGAATTTGGGGTCCAATAGGAATTGAGAAGAGAAATCGGGGTCCAATAGGAATTGGGAAGAGAATTACACACACCTTTTTCCTATATAAGCACCCCCTCTCCTTTGTATTTTACACACATACATATTGCTAAGCTACTTGCATACTTGCCATGCTCAAGACTATGCTTAAGTAACTCAAGGTTTCCATTAAACCTTGCACTTGCTCTCTCCCTCTCATGAAGGCCAAACCCTCAACTCTCTTCCTCTCTTGAAGGCCAAAAACCCTTGAGGGTTTTGTGAAGAAGCTCCTCTCTCCTTCCTCTTCACCATAAATCTCTTTCCTTCCTCCTTGAGCCTCACATCTCTTCAAGAAGGACTTCAACCCCACATCCCTCTTGCTTAGAGGAGGTAATCTTCATTTCTAGTAGGTTTAATTACATGTGTTTTAATACTAGGAAGGTTTATGTACATCATTTTAAGTTTAAGCTTTAATGGTAACCTTGGAATTAAGGTTAACTAGTAATGGTAGCTATGCATCATAAAGTTAGACTTCAAAGGTAGATTTGTACTCATAAGCTAAGCTTTAATGGTAACTTTGCAATTAGATGTAAGCTTTAGAGATTACCTTGCATTTTTATGTTTTAAGCTTTAGTGGAAACCTTGCAATTAGGGTAAGTGATAAGAGTATTTATGCATCATAAAGCTAAGCTTCAAAGGTAGATTTGCATTCGTAAGCTAAGCTTTAATGGTAACTTTGCTCTTAGATGTAAGCTTTAGCGATTACCTTGTATTTTTAGGTTTTAAGCTTTAATGGAAACCTTGCAATTAGGGTAAGTGATAAGAGTATCTATGCATCATAAAGCTAAGCTTCAAGGGTAGATTTGCACTCGTAAGCTAAGCTTTAATGGTAACTTTGCACTTAGATGTAAGCTTTAGTGATTATCTTGCAATTTTAGGTCTTAGGCTTTAATGGAAACCTTGCAATTAGGGTTAAGTGATGAGGGTATCTACGCATCATAAAGTTAAGCTTCAAAGGTAGATTTGCTCTCGTAAGCTAAGCTTTAATGGTAATTTTGCACTTAGATGTAAACTTTGGTGACTATCTTGTATTTTAGATTTAAGCTTTAATGGAAAGCTTGAAAACTCATAAATTAGAGGATGACCTTCTAGCTTCCTAAAATGGAAAGCTAGGTACCATCAGAAAAGCGTAATTGTCTAAGCTCGATAGAAGTAGTTCATTTTTTGGTATTGAAGAGTATTTCTAAAGTTTTCAATTTCAAGTTTGTTTGCAAATACGGGATGGGGGAGATAGGGGATAACTTCGCGGAATTGATCTCCGTGTTGTTTGAACCGAAAACTCTACAAGCTTCCATTGAGATGCCCCATGGATGGCAAAGGATTGTAAAAACCTGGGAATCGACAAAACGGGGATTGAACTTAAAAAGTTTGCATTTCCAAAGAGACATTAACCATCACACGCCTATGGCAAAAACTCGCTTGTATTTTCTATAAAAACTTGGCTAGTAGGTAATTAATGAAAGTATGAATTAAGGTTGATAAATGAATGAACCTAGAAATTACCAACTAGGACTTAAAAAGGAATCTCGAGAGGTGATAGGGATAGCCCATTGCAAAATATAGATTTAACTAGGAGTTTTGAAGATTGTCTGGAAATGACCGGGAACCAAGATGGATCTTCTTGGGGTCAATTTGATTGAAAGGCCAGCCCATTGAGAGGATTCTCTTGGGGAACTTGTCAGAGATTGGCCCTTTTCGGCTACGACAGTGTAACAGGAAAGTTTTTATACCTACGTCATTCATGCCCGAGGGATAAGGGATGAATGGGTTTATTTTATTTTTGCCCGGCCGGGTGAAGTACCCGCGATATCTTATTGGAAATCGGCCATAATCCGGGTATGGCGTGATGCCAATGGTTGGGTGAGAAGGTTATACTCAGGGAGGATGATGTGAATTTAATTAAGGAAATTTGTTCGACATGGTTGCTTAAAAAGGAACTGGAAAGGCTAGGAAAATAGGGGCTATCCTGTGCATCTGTCACCAGATGGTGCTATACCTTTCGAAATAAAATGCTTAGGAAGGAATGATTAAATTACTTGATGAGCCTTTCCCAAACACTTAATTCTGGGAATATTGTGAAGGTGTTGATATTTTGATGGTAGCAACCGATTATCTTGGCCTGAATGGGGAGACAAGATGAATTGGTTGAAACTAAATATGCTGCATGATTAGTAATAAAACTAGTTACAAGCTAATTATAGCAAATAAAGGAAAGAAAATGAATTAAAAGTTTCTAAATAAAGATTTGGTGGGAACAACCAAATGAATTTCCATGAACGAGGGTATGCAACAGATTGCATGTTGCTTGTTGTTTGATGATGTGTGATAGACTGTTGTCTTCCTGATTTCGTAGTAGTTAAGTACTACCTTGAGAAGGGATTTTCATGAAATGGTTCGGTGGGTGGGCGGATCCAGAGGGTCAGATGGTCGAATGCTGATTTAAAATTTTTATGTTAAACGCTAGGACTACGTGGGATAAAAATGGGTAATCGGGGAGGAGCGAGACCAGGTAGGATTGCAAGATCCCTCTTCTTAGGGGAAAGTGATAACTACCATGCCTGCTTGTCAGGAAAAAGGGGTTATTGCCATGAACCAAGGGAGAACAAGAAAGAAAGAGCAGATCCTCAAGTTAAAGATCAACAAAATCAAGACTAAGGACCACGAATTTGGGTGCGAAAAGCTGTCAAAGACAGATTGATTATGAGAAATGGTGAATGAAGGGATGTATCCCCTTGGGTTGGCAATCGAGATAGGCCGGAGTCCTGTCTGAGTGTCGGTCCCAAGTGGGAGGGATACTTGCAGATAGATCTACATCATTCCGTGGAACGGTCTGGATGACTGAGGGAGCTGAGTAGGGTCGAGTCTGGGTATGGCCCTCACATTGGGTTGGCGTTCGAGATAGACCGAAGTCCTGTCTGAGTGTCGGTTCCAAGTGGGAGGGATACCTGCAGATAGATTTACGTCATTCCACGGAACGGTCTGAAGGACTGAGGGAGGTGAGTAGGGTCGAGTTTGGATATGGCCCTCACACTCTTGAGTTTGCTTGCTTTCATCTTCAGTTGAGTCGTGGTTAATTCTTTGGCAATCCAAAGCTTTGTTACCTTCAAGAGTCGGCATTGACGTAGAAACTTGGTCCGCTCCTCTTTGTCCTTGAGAGTGAGGATATAATGCTTGGGTGGCACATGCCTATGTGTGTTGGTGATCCAACAAACATTTTTGGGCTTGATCAAAACTAGTTGAAGAATTTCATTAAGTTTAGTGATGTCTTCTTTGCGGTGTCTTTGTCAGTGCACCATGGTGGGTGGAGCCCCACAATCCGGACCTTGAGGCCAAGAGATTCATGTAGTCGGCACTCTTGTAGGGCCGATTGTATCTTGTTGTCAGTCTCTTCATGGGCTACGTCCTGAGCTTTCTTTTGGACTTCTATGACACTCTCAGTAAGGGAGGATTTAACTTCCTATGCTTTTTCAAGGAGAGCTTGGCTCTCTACTTCTTTTCCTTCCTCAAGTTTATGCAAGCATTCCTTCAGTTTTTTGTTCTCGGAGAGAGAGAGAGAGAGAGAGAGAGAGAGAGAGAGAGAGAGAGAGAGAGAGAGAGAGAGAGAGAGAGAGAGATAGATTGATTCTGTTATCATCCTCAAAGTTCATATGTGACCTATGGGATCAAAGATGCATGTGATGCACCTTGTATGGGGATGATGAAGATTCTCAATGCTCCAAGATCATGGAGACAAGAATTGCATGGAAAGCCCACACTGTGGTCGGTAGAGGAAAGTGTGTAGGTCTAAGTCATGGCTAAAAGTATGAGGGAAGCAAGTTTAAATGTGACCAAATGTTGATCACTTAAGTGGTATGTGGTACTTATACCCTTGAGCTTATAGGGAGCATAATGTACATAGTCAATGTGACTCTTCTCCATTTCCCCAGTGCCTCATTTTGCATCATAGGAGGTGGGAGCTATCTTGAAAGGTTGTAATAGTGCATATTGTCATTAAGGGAATAGGTTCAACCATATAAGAGTGAGTATGGTTTCCATTTTTATCAAAGAACATGGTTGTGTAGTTGGCAGAAATATGGGTGGTGAAATGCATGAAGTGCAACCCATTGGATTCTTTTATAGCAATTGGAATGCATTTGCAGATATGTGTGCGTATATGTGTGCGCGCGCGCGAGAGAGAGAGAGAGAGAGAGAGAGAGAGAGAGAGAGGGGGGGGGAGTGATAAATATAACTTTAAAAGCTCATTTTTCTAAAAAAAGAAGGGTTTTGACATTGCACTAGTGAAATGCCAAAAGTCTTCATTTTTTTTTTAAGGAACTTAAAAAGTTATTATTTAACTACAAAAGCTCCATTTCCTTAGGCTTTGCATTTAGCGTGCGTGTGCCCCCATCCCCATGTCCAATTTTTAGTCCTCTCCTTTCCCACTACCCTCTCTCTTTTTTGCCCTGTCCCACTCCATATTCCTTCATCCGTATCCCCCCCCCCCAGGTCTCTCTTCACATACTACTCCATCTGTCCCTATTGTCAAGTACTATAGACGCTTCATAGAAAAGTTCTCACAAATCACGGGACCATTACATGACCTAACAAAGAAAAATGTTAGGTTTATATGGTCTACCAAGGGGAACAATGCTTTCAAAAAGCTTATCTCTCAATCTGTGCTTACACTGCAGGATCTCTCAAAGCCATTTGAGGTCCAATATGACGCTTGTGGTGATTGCCTTGGAGCTGTTTTGCTCCAAGAAGGGTACACTACAGCCTATGAAAGTCAAAGGCTCTACCCTATTGAGAAAGCTCTAGGTGTATATGAAAAGGAACTCCTTGCAGTGATAGCCATTTGTCGGCTCTTTGTAATTGCCACAGTGAGTTACCTCACCCTACCAAAATCACCCAAACACTGTGGCTATCCCTACCATTTCACTGTACATAGGCGTGTGTGAGTCACGGGACTTTTCCCATATCTTCTTAAAAAACCCTCAATTAGCTAGCCATTGGGCTAGTTGAGCCAAAAAAATAAAAAATAAATAAAAAATATAAGTATACTATGGCCCATGCGTATGTAAATATTTCTTTGTATATAGGGCCTAAATAAAAGATTTTTTCATAATTATTTTGGTATTTATTTTAATATTTCTACCTAGGTGTGTGATATTTATGCTCTGTACATTGCCTCACCATTACCACAATTTTTCTTACCATTTTTCATATTCTTTATTCCATATAGAAATATTTTCATGTAAGCTTCTTTTATATTTGGTGTAACTCCATCCCAACAAAAATCCAAAAAAACTAGTTCTATTTATGTGTATATTTTCTTCACTATTGTGATTTTTTCCTTCCTACATATATTCTCTATTACTCTCAAAATTAGAACACCAAAAATATTTATCTTTTTATGGTAGCCTCATAATGAGAAAGATTTCTTTTGACCCCTTTATATTTTTTCCACTTATATTATTTATATTTGACATGTACATATTTTTTTAGACCCCTCAATATTTGATTTTCTTAGTTGTACTATTCACTTATATCATGATCTCAACCATATCTTCAATTATAGACCTACCAAATAAGGTCAAGGGTAGGTGGCATGCATACATGCACTATGGAGGGCTCACTCTTGGAGGTATTCAAAAGAATCATCCAAAGAAGGACCCCACAAGGACCTTGTGCAGTGGAAAAAAACGGTCGGTTTTGCTGAATTTTTAAACTTCACTTGCTCTCCGAATTTGAAAAGGTGATACAAACAAAAGTTGTAGCTCGTGGGCTGAACTTTTGCATCAAATTTTTTCATATTTTTTTGAGCTACGAGCTGTGAGCTATGATTTTATTAGTGGAACCCAGTTTTCCCATGCTATGCAGCCACACTCTCTCTTTCACTTTATCATTTTCCTCTTTCACACACACTTCTCCACTCATCATCCCCACACCTCTCACCACTCCTCTCTGCACCCTACTCACCTTCTCCTCAACCTTGAAGAATAAGAGAAACCATGGTGAACTCATACCTCCCACACACAATTCCATCCCAAAATTGACCACCTAGTCTCATTTTTCCTCCTCCAAATTACCCATATCTATAAAAAACCCACAAAATTCAGCCTCTTCTCTTAAAAGACAGCATCATGGTGGTTGATTATTCAGCTTCAATTACCTTGTCTCTCAAGGAAGGTCAAGAGTGGAGAAAAAATGTACCGTCAAAGCTAGTGGACCGTCAACAAGCGTCAAAAATTGGCCCTACTCAAGACACTTGGAGCATCAACCTTGTAAGAAATCCACCTTTTCTTACCTCTTAAGAGTTTTTCTTCCTTATTTGTATCCTACATGGATACTCCCATTGTAAATATCCAATTCCATTTGTAAATTAATACTAACTCTACTAACACTAACCCACTATGAAAAGTCCTATCACCTCCATTTCTCTCCTCTCTCTTTCCCCACCAACTTCTTGATAATTCCAAGCAAAAGAAATTAGATAAATTGCTGAAAATCTAACCCAACCATGGTTAGAGAGTAACCCTAGCCTTCAAAATTGCTATAAAAGGAGGGTGTAGCTAGCACAAAGGGGAAGCCATAAGCAAGAGCACTATGCTATAGCTTGAGAAGCCAAGCTCAACCTCTCTAGAAGGAGCTCTTGAGTGGAAGCTCATTGTCTTATGCATGTGCATGTGTTGTAATAGGGGATTAGCAAGGGAACTCTATGCCATTGTAAGAGAGAGAGTGATCATTCAATTGAGAGTAGGAAATCTATCATTTCTCCTACTAGTGTAAGCCCAACATTTACTGAATCAAGGAGGGTGGATTTGGACTAAGCTTGGATACTTTGTCTCTCTTCCCACGTGAAGTAATGGACAACAATGATGTGTAAGTGTCTTGGTGTTTTTTTGTTAAGTTCTTGATAGCTTGTCTCTAGTGTTGTCATCAATTTAGCCATAAATCCCACATACTGTAAGAAGGCGATAGGGTGGAGAGGACTCCCCTGGCCTTAAGACAGTGAGTGGGGTGGCTTTTCTTGTGATGTGTTGTGGTGTAATTTACTCAAGCTATGATGAACAAATACTAATATCACTTTGATTGGTCATGACAGATTTGTAAGAAGGTATTAGTGCAACAAACACCCCCTCCCCCTTCTCTCTCTTTCTTACATATATAATTGTGTTTGCTTGATCATTGTCGATACGTTTCAAAGCAGCCCGAGAACTCTCTCTCTCTCTCTCTCTCTCTCTCTCTCTCTCTCTCTCTCTCTCTCTCTCTCTCTCTCTCTCTCTCTCTCTCTTTACGCGTCCTAGTTCGCATCCAAAACTAGGTGGTGCCCCAAATTTGTGTAGGGTTAGGTTGCGGGTTTGTGTGTGTGTTTGTTATTTTTTTCCAACCCCAACCCATTGAGCAGCACGGGAGCCTTGAAGGGTGTCTAGAGGTTGCTCTTCTTGTTGCCCGCCCTGGACCGCCTCAGCAGTTCTACATGCCTTAGACTCGTGGAAGCTCTATTTATTGGGGACTCCTTTCATTCTTTGGATATATCACAAAAGCCTTAAGTACTTCATGATGCAGACCAAGCTCTCCGACAAATAAATGAGGTGGGTAAACTTCCTTCTGCAATTTCATTTCATATTGCTCACATTGCTGGCAAGCATAATCAAGTAGCCGATGCACTCTCAAGACGGCCAAGAGTGAATGCGATTTCCATAGCAACTCACAATGATCTATCTTCTATGATAGATGAGTACGCTATTGATCCCGATTTTAGAGATGTGATTTTCAGCCCTTGCACTAGGGAAGAAAGAGGAACCATTTACCTTACAACATGGTTATATTCTTTATGGAAATAGACTATTCGTTACTAACTCACTACGTGAGAAAGTAATGTATGAATCTCATGCTCCTCCTTATGCGGGGCATAGATGGATTCAGTCTACCCTAAAAGGGATTGACATATATTTCTATTGGCGTACCATGAAAGCAAACATACAAGAGTATGTTTCTAAATGTGTGGTATGTCAAAAGACGAAGTTTGATAGAGCGAAGCAACCTGGATTGCTTCAACCTTTGCCAATTCCTAACTCACCATGGGAGAGCATATCCACGGATTTTATCTTTGGCTTGCCTAAGTCTCTATCCATGGGAATACAGGAATATGGACAATAGTAGACAAGTTCAACAAACAAGCTCATTTTATACCTGTCAAAAAGACTATCAAAGCCCATCAAATGGCAACCCTCTTCATATCACAAATCTTCAAGTACCATGGCTTGCCGATGTCCATAGTTCCGGATAGAGATCCTAAAATGACCAGTAATTTTTGGAAGGGCCTCTTTGAGAATTTAGGGACAAGGCTAAACTTCTCTTTGGCCTATCACCCACAAACGGATGGCTAGAGTGAAATAGCTAACCTAGAAATTCTTGATCTACTAAAAGCCTACTCAACGGAAGTAGAGCAAAGGTCCCAATGGGAGAAGTACTTACCCTTGGTAGAGTATGCCTACAATAATATTGTACATACGTCCATGGGAAAATCACCTTTCGAGGTAATTGAGGGAAGATCCAAAAGTCCCCTGCTACTTAAGGTGCATAGGAATATCTTTGCTGCAGATGGGTATAGCCAAGATCTAAAATAATATTTCCAAAAGATTAAGGATGCTATCTCTATCTCACAGCAAAGGCAAAAGGCTAGTGCTAATAAGCACAGAAGATCCCAAGCCTTTATAGAAAATGATTGGGTCTTGCTTAAATTCCCCAAGTCTTGATTAAGGCACACAACGGGAAAGAATCCTACAGGACACCAAAAGTACTATGCTAAATTAGCAAAAAGGTACTATGGTCCCTTCCAGATTATTAGACCAATCAATGAAATGGCCTATCAACTCAAAAACTATTGAAGACCCACCGGAGATCAAGGACCAAGAAGAGGTGCTGCAACCGGAGTCCATTCTTCGACATGAAGACAAGGTGTTGAGAGGCGGTATTTTATTAATTTTAAGAACTATCCTTTTGAAGATGCTAGATGGATGCAAGGCATACAATTAAAGGATAACCTAAACCTTGTCAATGCTTACAATGCTTCCCTAGAGTCAGCAAATGTACAAAATTTTAAAATGAACAATGTTGTTTGTCTTATAAGACTCTCTTTTTATTTATTGTGCACAAATGTTAAGTAGTATGCATGCTTAGGCTCAAGTTTGCGAAGACGACGTCTTCCAAACACCAAGTAGAGCTTGTCACTCTACTATGGAAGATTGATAGTACTAATGCACAGACATGCTTGCCGGAAGCTTAGGCTCTCAAGCATCAAATGGATTAGTCATCCATTCTGGAATGATGTTGTAGGGTAAGATAGGGATCCTCTACCCGCTAGAAAAAGGACTAATGAATAGACTTTATCTTCTCTACCCCATAGTCGAGGACGACTATGATTTCAAGAGAGGGGTAATGTCATAATAACTAATATCTAATTCTCCTAAATGATTCTCTCATGTTAAACTGATCATTTAATAAGGGGAAGTACCAGGGGAGAAAAATCTAGATTATTGGTAAGGCTAGCAGATTGGTCACAATAGGGATCCAAAGGAGGGAAAATAGGGATCCAAAGGGGGACCATCTACAGAAGAGCAATGTGCAAGCAATGGGACTCAAAGACCTAAGGTTCAGACCATTAAGACTTCCAAAATGCTAAGGTTCCAAAATTCAAAGGTTAAGTCCAATGGTCATTGCTTAGGAAAATTGGATGCTTGGTAGTGTACACAAAGTCTTCAAAGACTCCTAAAGAGGAGGGCGCGAGCCCTAATGGTAGGGGAAGTGAGAGAGCGAGGTGAGATACTACACACACACACACACAATCTCATGTGTGAATCAAATAAGACTCTCTCTCTCTCCTTCTCAAGCTTTAATGGAAAGCTCAACATCTACTCCAAGCTTGTGAGAAGGGAGGCCTACACCAACAACTCTTGGCTTTGTGATGCCAATCCAACCAAGAGCCAAGCTCCAATGCAAGCTCATCTCCTCTACCATGCTAATTACTAAGCTATGCTAAGCTTTTACGATTGATTATGTGAGGAGATATACTTCTTTCTTGTAAGAATACTCCTTCCTCCTCTCAATCTACTCTCATACCCCACTAGCTCGCACCATCTTCAAAGGCATGTGAGATCTTGGGTCTGAGACCGTGAGGGAATTGATGTTGTGTTTAACAAGTGTTAGCTTGGTGCTTGAAGCTTCTATCTTCATTGTATTAGCAAGTTATTGAAGGAACACAAAGTATTGTATTGTAAAATGTCTCCGCTGATGGGGGAAACCTATAATACAAAACTTTTGGAGCAAGGATTGGCTCCATGAAAAATCCGGTCCTCAACTGTGTCAATAGCTTAATTTCTCTCTCTTTTTGAAGTATTGTTCATGCCAATCTAACTAGGTGTTATGCTTTTGTTGCTCTCTCCATCCAAGCACTCTTGCTATGCTCATTAGGAATCTATTCTGATGAAATGCTCACTATGTCTATGTTATTTCTCGCTACACACAAGTTACTAGACCATTAAATTTTACAGTATATGCACACAATTTGCATGTAAAATATTCATTTTAATCTTTTTAAAGAGCAAGAGGTTCTTTGCAATTTATGAGTGGTTTGTATACTTTCAATGTTTTAAAATGAGCTAAAATGAAATTTTGCAATATGTACATCATGATGCATGTATCTTCTATTGGCAATTTTTGAAGTGAATCGTGATAACGTGCAAAATATAAACTCACGTCTTATGTTCTATCGAAATATTTTGAATTGTTTTGGTTTTGAACCTGTTCTATTAGATCTAGATGATTTTCTTAAAAGTTACTTATTCTTATTGCATCTTACGTGATTAAACATAGAATTTTAAAGTTAAAATAATTATCAACTTGAATGAATTTAATCTTGCACAATTTTGTAAAGTCTTTAAGTCAGGGTATGGTTTGTTTCAGCTAGTGTGAGAGTGTAACATGCAAATTATAAACTTATGTCTTATGGTTTTCAGATAACGTGCTAAAATGTTTTAGGTTTTTAACCTGTATTGTTTGATCTGGATAAGATTCTTAAAAGTTACTTGTCCTTCCTGCATTTTACATGAGTAAACATAGCATTTTAAAACGAAAATGGTTTTCAATGTGTATCAATATAATCGTGCACATTTGTTAGCAGCAAGCTAACTCGGATACCATTTTTCGGAGCTCTCATTGTAAAAACATTTATTATTTTGATGAATCGAGAATATTGTAACTCCTATTTTCCAGATAAAACTTTGTAATTGATGAGCCGGGGCTACAAGCTTCTAGATTGTATCAACTTGTCTTTAGTTTGAGCTCCCAGATTATTAGTTTTAACCACCAAAAAACCTTGGCTAAGGTATAAAAGCCAATTTTGTAAAGTTTATTATTAAGTTTTGGATAATAGAAACACAGCGTGAGCTAACAGCCTCATTTATCTCCTTCTCGCGCTTCCTACTCGCTCCCCGGTTGTCACATTGCAGTCGTATAGGTGCGTTGCAACCCTAGGTAAGACTCTACGCATTGATGTCATTTGAGTGTAGCTTGAGTTAGATGCGAGTTATTTGTTGTTTTCCAAGAGATTGACAACCTTTTGTAGCCTCTATGCATTAGTCAAGTCAGCTTGGTACCATGGATTGACAATTATATTCGTGGTTCTCGCTCTGTCTGCAATAAGATAGGAGTGAGGTTAGACACCCGTCCCACATTTGGTGCCACTGCCGAGATCGAAGAGACCTAAACTAGGGAAAAACACAAGCATCTTGTAAAGTTATCATTTAACTTCCTTTAGGATCTCCTAGAGTAAAATCTTTCTTTGTAAAACCGCATAGCTTAAGAGTGTCATCTTTTGCTGTGTAGAGGTAGCTTGGAAGTAAGTAATACTTGCTAAGTAACTTTAGGATTGTAGAACTAGATTAGGGTTCTGAGAATGGTTGATGGACGGGACAAGTCCTAAGATCAAAGCTCCGAAAACCATAAAAGAACAAGAAAACGAGTGTTTGTGGACACTTTCCACAACCCCATTGCAGTAGAACCTAGCAATAGGGTTAGTAGAATCTGAGGTGGATTTCAAAACATTGCTCTCTCCAAAAGAATCAATTGTGAGTTGTTATGTGAAGTTGCAAAATTTTAGGTCTACGGCTAGAAATAGCACCAGAAGACTCTCAACCACTCAATCCGACTGGAGAGTATGTTTTTAAAGTTGTATGAACCAGTGGGTAAGCTCAAGGACACATTGAGATAAAAATTTCAAGAGTTTGCAAAAACTCAGATTATTTACTTTTTCTTGACATTTTAGGCCAAATTATGTTTTGACATGACTCAGAGGCTTATAATAGCTCATGAAAAGACTGTCCAGTGAAAATTTTCAAAAAAGTGTTCATTTTAGGCTTAAAGTAAATAATCGATTATTTACTTCTGGCTCACAAGTGACCAAGGTTGATACTAGAGACTCTATGCATGTGTGTAAACAACTTTTGTAAAGGCCCATAGAATTTGGATCACCAAATTGACCAAAAACTGGGTAAAAAGTAAAGTATGTATTGACTTTCGGGAACTTGAGTGTAAATTGGGGAATTTGTTTTTCAAACTCAATGAAACTTGATTCATAGGTTTATATTGATGTGATAGACAACTGTACATGCTCAATTGATGAAAAAGATGCAAAAATTTGCTAGAAGTAAATAATCGCGATTATTTACATCTGTCTCATTTTTCAACTTTTTTGACCAAGTGTGCATACCACTAGTTTTAGCATGTTGTAGTAAGCCCACAAATCAAATTTGGTAAGATTTGGATCATTGGATTGAAAATTGTGGCCAAATTTGTAAACTCAGTCTGTCGATACAAAACTGATGACCATTTGAACAAACATTGTCCAAACTTGATGAAGCTTGGCTAGGGAGCTTAATTTAGGCTGCTTAACAGGCATGTGTCAAAATTGTTGCAAAAAAATGTTAAAAAATAGTTGGAGTAAATAATCGCGATTATTTACATGTGCTACAAAAAGAGGAATTCCAAAGACCGAGCAAGAGTTGTTGAGCAAACCAAAAATCGAGCAAGACTAGCCAATTAAACAGGATAGCATACATAGCATTGTAAACTCTTAAAACATTTTGACAATACTTAATTTCATGTGAAATTTCATAAAGTAAGCAAACACTAAAAAAAATTCTCATTATATTTCTCTCCATCTAGAGGTATCAAATTTCTTCACATATGCAAGAAAAACTAAATTTTCTCATAGGTGTGCACACTGCATCTCTCTCTCTCTCTCTCTCTCTCTCTCTCTCTCTCTCTCTCTCTCTCTCACACACACACACACACACACACACACACACACATACACACACACGCGCACACACACAGTTTCTCTCAAGAAGTAGACTCGTTTTGACATTAGAAATTTCTCTTCTTCTTCTTCCTTTTCTTCTCTCTCTCTCTCTCTCTCTCTCTCTCTCTCTCTCTCTCTCTCTCTCTATTTCCTTCTCGAATAACAAGTCTTAAGTTCAACTCTCCTCGTCGGATAGATCTTTGAGACAGTTTCCTATGAATTAAAAACTCTCTTCTTCTTCTCTCAATAATCAAAACTTAAACTCCATCTAGATAAACCAAATTTTGAAAAATGGTACTGTGTGATCTAGAAAACATTTTGCCTCCACATAAGGCCTCTAGTACACTTTAATTTTCTGAATCCTAAATCACACCTCAAGACAACCGCTTGAATGCATTCTCATGAAGACTCTTGTATGGGTACTCAAACACTATTTTCTAGCTAGTCTTCTTTTTAATAAACTCCATTGAATCTTTCCAATGTGTAATCTCTCGTGGAAGGATCAAGGGATGGCTTGTGCAAGGAATTTCTGGATATTAAGGACATCCACAACATTTGCATAGGGCATTTGATGACAGAGCATCGGTGACATTTGGCTTTAGCTGGTAGACATGGATAAGGAGGAGGAGGAGGAGGTGATGGTTGTTAGGGGCAAGAGGCAGAGCACTAAGAACATCCGCTAGGAAATCTGTATACCATCTAGTAGCGGTGGAGGTGAGCATGATGTAGATGTATCGTAGCTCTTTACATTCTATAATGTGTTCATGAGTGTTGATGTAAATGGTGAGTGAGAGTACTGCGAGAACTCTTGCTTGCTTTGCCAAGCAAGCCTTTTATAATTCATCTTGATCACCTCTAGGCTTCTACTTGAAGCTTACTTAGAGCCGTTTTACACGGAAGGGGGTCAAATGTTAGAAGGTCACTTAGAGGCGTTTGGACCCCTGCAAGCGCAACTGTGGAAGAGTAGGTCTAGATGGGCGATGGGCAGTGTTCGAGAAAAATCATCAATCCAAACATACATAATTCCTTCCCTTGAATTTGCCAAGAGGAAAGTTTAGAAAATTAGGTTTATTTTTTGGGTTTTAACATTATTTCCTCTATATTGGGATATAATTTTTCCTTTTCCCCTTGCCCTCAACCGACATTTTTGAAATTGAAAATGGTAAGATATTAATCCGAGACACATTTTTCCCGAACACTGGTGGTGGGTTACTCTGCCTAGTTTCATAACTCCGCCAAATGGGTGGAGTTGCAAACCTCGAGGACGCTCACTCATGAGTGTGCACCAGAAACCAAGTTGAAGATGCAGAGGGTGTTAACTACAACAATTGCTCGTTGGAAACACCTCCCTCTTATATAGTATGCAAAATAATTTTGTAGTAAAAAAGAAGAAAATAGGTTCATAAAAATGGATATTCTCATCTCACATCTATGGCCCTTTGGTGCTTCTGGATGGCACCGAATTGTGCAGCGTCCGAGCCCATAGCATTAAAATCATAAGAATTCTATTCTATAGCAGGTGCGGTCTTCACAGACTAGCCTAACGCGAGAGAGTCATGAGGGGAGAGTTTGCTTGTCGGAGAGTTTACTACCAATGTGCAGAGTTTGCTCGTCAAAGGGCTCCTGCTGAGAGTTTACTAGTCAAGGCCTGCTACAATGGAGATATTATTGATCGCAGTAGAGGGATGTCATGCAGTAGAGGTTGAGACAGAGAGAGAGAGAGACCAAGTGGGCAAGGGGATTCTGAGGACGTTGGTGAAGGGAATCTGAGAGGCAGCGAGGTAGAGCTGCACATTGGCCCCAATATAGGCTCACACCCCTTTTGGTACTTCTCTCTATATTGCTTTAGCAAGGTACCATAGCCGGGCTTGTGTAGAAGTAAGTTATATCAGAAGCTAAAACCCCTTCAAATCAGTCCGTGGTGACGCGGATTGATTTGGGGGGTAGCAAGTAGGAGAGAGGGAATAACTTGAGAAGAAAAAGCCCTACGAATGCCGCGTGGAGGGGGGAGAGGGTCACATGCCATGGGCGACAAGGCGGGGGGGGGGGGGCGGGGTTTGTAGAAGTCATAGTCTCCATGCGTGCAGAAGATTGTACCGCCTTATTAATGTAGCAGGCAGGGACAATTTTATCCATACTAGTGAGGATAACTGACCTACACAAGATTTCGGTTGCTTCATGTCGGCTTAGGCAGTGAAAGATGCAAGCCCTCTATAACTCCTTCTACAATTGACAACACATGGTACTCGGAAGTTGAAACCCATTAAGCTACTGCAAGTGAGTAGATTTTCTGTTGTAGGGGATATCAAGTAGATGGAGGGCAGGATCTAGACACCTACTAGCACTTGGAGCTGCATTTATGGAAGAGGGTGCAATATGGAACAGGGAGCAAATAGGTTTTGGACCGATTGCAATCGCCAGCAGGCAAGGTATTGTGTGACACGACGCTAGGTGGTGGACAATGAGATCACTACAACTTTCATCACCTTTGAGAAGCTAAACCCTTCAAATCAGCCCGCGATGACGCAGATTGATTTGGGGGGGTTTAGATCCCACATTTTGAAGTAAATAGGCAGATGAGAAAGGCATGGAAAAAAGAGGCGACCGATGCTCATCACTCACAGCAAGGGGGGGAGGGGGGGGGGTACTCAAAGGGGGGTGCTCATCCAATCAGGTGGCAATCCGAGGTGGCGGGCAAGAAACCAAATGTGAGAGTAGGTCGGCAGAGGATTATGATTTTTTTATAGGCAATTGCTACCTCTAATTGCAAGAACCTACGTCTGCACTCCTCCTGCAATGAGGAGGTGAGCAGTTGATTGCCACTCTTGTGATGTGATGAGGTAACTCAAAAGGGTAGCTTGGAAGGTTCCAACTATTGGAAAACACCAAAAAATAGTTTAAGTTTGAAGCTGAAAACAACAAAATTTGTGGGAATTGAAAGAGAAAGTGAGGGAAGAGGATGAAAACCTTAAAGAACAGTAAGGGTATCTTGGGACTTTTAAGGAGAAGTAAGAGACCACTCAAATAGGGTGGTTCACTTTTGTTTGATTAGTGTGGATTTGGTCCGCAAAGCAGATGAAAATGGGAAACAAAAGAAAATACAAAGACTTCCTCGTGTGGCGTAGGCAACTCAAAGACAAGCACACAGAAAAGCAGATGTCAGGGCATGTAGGAAGGAGAATGAGTTGGAACAGGTAGGAAAGAGGAATCCAAGTAGTTGGTGGGATACAGCCATGTGGTTGTAGGAGGTGTAGCGATTGGGAAGGACATATAATTTTCTTTCAACTATTATATCATGACTCAAATGACAAACATGTCGTGTTGTTTGATTTTTGTGGTACAAACCATGCCGCCTCTCTCTCTGGTGGTTGTGTGCATGACCCAGTACGAGCAGATGGAAGCTCAATTTCTCTCTCTCTCTCTCTCTCTCTCTCTCTCTCTCTCTCTCTCTCTCTCTCGTTTGTCTATCAACATAGATGGAGCAACCGTGGAGATGATTATGACAAGGTGTTGCACTAGAGTAGATTGTCTTGCAGGTGATGGTGATTAGGTGACGAGCGAGATGGAAGAGAGTTCATTACGTTGATGATGATGAGGAGTGGCATCACTTGACAGAGCAGGTGAGGGAGGTGGGGCATGGCAAGAGGGTACAAACATTTTGGAGGTGCTTCTATTAGTAAGAATCTATGAAGATGCTTGCAGGTCAACCGAGGGAAAAATCTAGAGGATGGCACCGAGGGGGAGATGTCATCTATGACGGTGCGGCGACAGACAAAAAGATGGATTTTCATAATGGCCTATGTTGACTTTCTCTTTTCATTTCATCAACGCTTTATGGCTTATGGGTCATTGCTTTGTGCTTGGCCAATTGAATATGGCAGTTGTGCTTAGTTTGCAATGCTATCATGAGATGGTTGTTACCCTGTGATTGCATGTTGCCATCCCATGCAAGAATAGTAATGCATGACACATATAGGAGTACCGAAGGATATGCGATATGATGCAGGGAGGGCTGCACAACAAGGGAACAAAAAGGATAAAGATCTTGTGTCATATCTTATAGAAGCACCTACCATGGCATTGATCTAACGCATTCTAGTTCTAGGGATTTTCTTATCCTTTACAAAACAAAAGATACTCTCAAATCAGATCCAAATATCTAATACGTTCTCGATATATATATATATATATATATATATATATATATATAGATAGATAGATAGATAGATAGATAGATATATACGTGTATATATATACGTATATATATAGATATCCTCACCTTGGTGTGCATGGTTTTGGGCTTTTGGGCAGGGGGGTCTATGCATAAATTGTGTATATATCGTGCATTCAAGATGTTAAAATTTTGACCAAATAAATTGTACCCTTTTCCTATTCCATCTATAAATTCTTTCCAATTTCCATTTTATGATACCTTTTTATATGTGAAATTGTGTAAAAAAGTTGGAATTAAATAACCCTTTCTCTTGCACTCACATTATAATCACATAATTACTAAGTGCCTCCCCCTGGTGCAGGTTTTGGAGATTTGTATTAGAGAGTTTGTGACCTCGTATATGGACACAATCACGTTCAGATGATCATTCTTGCATTCATGCCCCTCGGTGTTGCCATTATCATTTTTCCTACGTCATTGTTTATATCACTAGCCCTCTTTGTGGGCTCATTTTTCATATTTGAGTTATGTCATGATAGACTTACTACACTATGTTAATTATTTGTTCACTTGCAATGCCCATGTAAGAAAGATTGCACAATACTGTGTTGCTTCCACTTGCCTCGCTTTCTCATCACTAGTCAAAAGCTTTCACTGAAAAAGTTGGCTTTTTGCTAGTTGTTTCTCTGCAAGATGATGTACATAAACACCCCTAGAACTGTGACCTACATTAGTGATTTTGTTCTATTGAATTGTGTGTGTGTGTGTGTGTGTGTGCGTGTGTGTGTGAAGCGAAAGTCTTGCTCGAGTTTTGTACTTGCTCGGAAAACCTCGCTCGGTGAATGGTAACACTCCTACAAAAAATTGATATTCTTGCGTATTTGAGTATACCACAAGGTCAAGCATATCAAGCAGACCACAAAATCAATTTTGTTGAAATTTGGATCACAAAAGTAAGACTTAAGCCAGATTCTTGAAAATCGAGTATGCGGACACAAAACAGTTGATAACTTGAACAAATTTTGTTCAAACTTTGTGAAACTTGTCCAGAGACCTTAACAAGTTGCATACTTAGAAAATCAAGCCAAAAAGTGCAAAAAACTGAGAAAAGTAAATAAACGCGATTATATACTACTGCTACACAGAGACACCATTTTTTACTTTTGAACTTGTACAGTGCTAGACCAACATAATACAAGGCCAACGGGCAATTTTGGGTTCAATCGGATCCAAATTGGTACATGTTTACTCAGTTTCCAAGTTGAAGATTAGTCCTTTGGCTTTTTGCAAAAGCGGAATCTGAAAGTCTCAACTGCTGACTCACTTAGCTTGAATTGAAGTGATACACATCGACCAGTCATAATAGTTAGCAAAAACTATACAGTCTTTGAAAAAGAATAGCTAACTTGGTTAAAACTGATACATGAATCAGGTTGCAGACAAGGAATTCAAAGCTTGATAGAATCTGCAATCAAGTCAAGTGGAAGTAATTGACAGCAAGTCAATCCGACAATAAGTACTCTATCCAGGGCTTCACAAGTCTATATGAACCTTAGATCTGGTTGCATACTGGGAAACCAAGGCATATTTGGCGAGATGCTAGTAGAGTATCCACAGAAGAGAGTGTTAAATCAAGGCGAGCACTTGGACACTATCTTTGAAAAAGTCTCAGACACCTTTTCAAAATCAACATCTAAAATGTCTTCCTATTTGACTCATTCAAAAACCGGAACGACAGTGCGCTATAAGCATTACTCTCTTTTTATAAGACTAATCACCATGGAGCTCAGGTTTACCTGGATCCTAATGAGGAGTATGCTACTCGCATTGATGACCATGGTATAGAGTTTGAAGAGGAAATTAGGGCAAACAAACAAGGAAGAACGTACATGGATAGAAACGGAACTCAGTATTTACAAGTTGAAAACCCTAACGTGATAAACAAATGGGGATTAGAGGTAAATACCATAATTCCTGATATGGCAGCAAAAGAAGGACCACTGAGTTTAGAATTTGAGGGATACGATGAAGTTGATTTGAAGCCTTTGAAACGGCTTAATACGGATAATCCTATGATTGGAGTCTATTGTTGGGAGGATAGAAACGTCAAAGATCTTCTATGGACTGCGCATGCCAAATCAGGACAGCTAACACCCATGAAGATCATTTATATCTTCAAAATCAAAGATAAGGGTTCAACAAATCTACCAACCTACTTGTTTAGGGATTTTTATAACAATAATTTTGGTATAATGACTCCTGAGGAGGGGGAACAAACCAAACACCAAGGGTACTCTGTAAGGTATTAAATATTGGGCCAAGGACCAGAAAGTATTCCACAAGAAGAACTCCACAAGAGACCTTTTGAGAGTAATGTTAAGAAACCAAAAACCACCTCATTATGAAGAAAACCGGGTGACATTAAAGCCACTCCAGGGCTACATGAGTCACTATTTCCAACATACTGGTTTGAAGGACTCGGAACATGACCAGCTTCCAAGAGATCGGGAGTTGAATCAAATTGATGTGTCAGACCAGCTGATTTTCAAAAATGGGTCAAAAAATACAGTGGATCTGGGGATCCATTCGACCAGTTAGCAAGCTTTAAACAAGTGCTAAGAGCAGAACGCATATTTGACTTCCATACTCAATTCAAGGGATTGGGAATGACATTAGAAGGAAAAGCACTGACATGGTTCCAAAACATTCCACCAAGGTCAATCATGGACTTAAATACATTAGCTCAAGGATTTGTAGTTGCTTGTTTCCAAACGGGGATCAAACATAATACGGTAGCTCAAATCTAAAGCTTCAAACAAAAACAAGGTGAGTATGTTAGGGATTGTGCAAGTCAAATGAAATAATACATTGCAAGATGCCTAGAGCTAGAGATACATGCAGAAGAAAGACTAGTATCATTGTTTCTAGAGGGACTGCTAAACAAAGAACTTCATGCTATACTGTACAACAAGAAGCATACAATCCTAGAAGAGTGTGTGTCAGATGCTATTGACTTAGGAAACAATTGTGATATTTTCAATGAAGATGATGTTCCTAAGGATAACTAAAACTGAGGAAACAACATCCACCAAACTAGCACAAGTGGGAACGGCTGCTACAGTACCGCTTTCAGCCATAGAAGACATGCTCAAAAGGATGAATTACATGATGAATAACATGCAAAAAGAACCTATGAGGGGACCAGGGCATGGGATACCTCAACAGGGACAACCAATTAGACCACAAAAATGGTGTGCAATCAAAGGTAAATGGACCAACCATGAGACTAATGAGTATAATTACCGACCAAAGTATGATGGAAATGTTCAATACGTACCTATGAGGCCACAAGGACAACCCATGTATAGATATCAGTCTAATATGGCCATAGCTCAAAGACCATCGATGGGTATGGAAAGACCTCAACCTGTGTTGGGTCAATAATCTCCATATCCGAGACATAATGCAATGCCTGTAAAGTACATGCATCCAGAGGGAGTTAGAGATGAGCAAGCACTAGTGCCTATTACACCCTTTGCTGAGCCTAGTCCATCTACAGTAGTGGTAGAAGGAGATTGGTATAATTCACATCCACCACCAATGGAAGAACCTGTGACTTATACTACACCAGAGCTTGCACCAATGTACTATGTAGCTAATCAAGGTGTTAGACCTCCTATGGTAAGACCCATGATTAAGCCAAGAACTGGAAACTGTCATAACTGTGGTGCAGATGATCATTGAAAAAATGAATGCGTAGAGCCTCACAATAAACTCAAGAAAATTGAAGCTTATTGCATACAATGTTGCAAAAAACGAGGACACTTCCTTGAAGATTGTCCAAAAAAACAGGGTAAAACAATAGTGAACGTAGTCCAAGTGATACATAATAGTTCATCCGAGAGTGAATCGATTGTTCTAATCAAGGTAATCACCAGATCCCGGCTAAGGAAAAGAAACATAACTCCTCTGATGACTCGGAGAATACAAAACTTTACTCTCAAAAGACCAAAAGGAGCAGAAACAAAAGGTATGAGATGAGAATATAGAAACAAAGGGCTGAAATCGAGGAGAAAGCAAAGAAGCTATTCCAAGAAAAGGTGAAAGAAACTGGAAGCGAAATCAAAGAAACCATCGTGTAATCTGGAGGATTAATTTTGGTTAACAAATTTTTTGAGCCTATTAATGCAGCCTGGAAGCTTACCAAGCGAAACTTAAAGCATGCCAAAACATGAAAAACAAATGGAAAATCTATGCTTCTCCAGACATGGAAGCAGCTAAGCTTGAAGCTTATCAAAATCTGGTAAGAATCCCTCAAGAGATGCTGGGAAAACAAAAACCCAAGCTCAAGAGTATGACAAAACCTAAGGAGCTTGTGGTAGAAACCAGTAAAGAGAAATCTAAAGTGGTGGTAGAACCCCACCTTGAAACAAAAGAGCCAGAACTTATAGTGATGGACAACAAAGATGCATTAGGTGGAATTCCATTTGTAGAAGAAGACTGGCAAGGATACTTATGGAGAAAAGTTAGAGAGATTAACGATGGGAGCCTAACTCTAAAGTGAGCTCCTATAGAGGAAGTTTGGTTAGAAAACCTACCTCCTGATATGGACATGGATGTACAATCCTTGTATGTGGATTGTGGATCTGAAGCTTCAAGAAAGTTTAAACCATTGACTTTGAAAACACTACCCTCTTACTTGGGAGATAACGAGAAGATGAATCCATATTGTGTAAAACCACTCAGATAAAGAGAGTGGAACAGACCCTAGAAGTAGACAACATCCATTCAATCATGTCTACACCCATCCAATGCACTCTTACTTTAAGAGAACTGTTGAAAATCAAGCCATATTATGGAATGATCTACAAAAAACTCTAGAAAAGGTGGGGATAACATAGCTAATCACAAAAAATGTGGAAAATTTGAAACATGAAATGGATAACAAAGAGATTTGATCTGTTCCAATGAACAAAGTTGGAGAATACTATGAAGGGGAAGAAGGAAACACAACCCTTTGGATGAGATATAATTATATAGAAACCATGACAATAGTGGATACTGGGGCAGGCATAGCCATAGCCACGAAAGCAGTATGGAAATCATGGGGACAACCAACCATTAGAAAAACCCGAATGAAATTGCAATTGGCTGATGGACACATCAAAAAACCCTTAGGACTGGTAGAAAAAGTGATAGTTAATTCCTATGGAATTGAATATCAACACACTTTTGCCATAGTAGACTTTGGAAAGAAACTCGATTATGAAATCATCTTGGGAAGACCTTTCTTTCAACAAGGACAACACATCCAAGATTGGGGGAACAATTATCTGTACTTGAATCAAGTGGGATCAATAAAAAGGGTTAATCTAAAAGATCACACTCATAGAGATGCCATGAAAATGCCCTTACAAGAATTTGATTCAGTCTCTGCCGCTGAAACGAAGCTTCCATCTTGGCTGAACAAAGACACAGCTATTTGGATGCGCAGAGTCTCAGAAAATGGGAGCCTAAAATGAGAAGAATGTATCTTAGAAAGGAATTGCACGGATGAAGCCTATGTACCTTAACCCTTTTTGGAGCATTTGTGTGAGCCATTTGAGTGGACTCAAATTTTAGTAACAATGGATGTATGTGTAAATACATCTATGCCTACTCAGTTTTGCAATGAGGATGGCTATGAAATAATTCCCATACAAATGATCTCAATGCTTTAAGTTGAAGACAAAATTCAAAATCCAAGGACTTGATGAAAGCTCAACAAGTTTTTTCAGACCTCTACTATGATGCAACAAATGAGTTAGAAGAACACTCAGCTACCTCAAAAGATTCGGGGTCGAAAAAAGAACATGTGAGAGCTAAACTACTCATAAAAGGAGGGGAGGAATTTTTTTTTGACTTTCCAAACCAGAAACCAAGAAGACAAAAATGATATAGAAGAAAAAGAGACACAAGAAACTTGAAAGCTAGACCTATGCCATCAGTCTCCAGTAGAAAACAATTCTTGATGCAAATAGATGCACATGATTGTGGCAAGGACAAAATCAAATGATAGGTATCCTTTAAATGAAAAACAAGAGATATCAAAAACATTCAGAAAAATGAGAAAGGAAAATCAAGCTAAACCTAAACACCAGAACAAGGATTCAACCGTAACACGAGTTGAGCGAATAAAGAAATATCAAGAGTTGAAAAAAGCACTAAAGGAGATATACTCAATTGAAATAGAAACCATTGAGGAGGAAGGTAAAGATGTAATGAGTGTTCCATCCCATTCCAAGAAATATACTCTCCAAGGCCAAAAGATTATAGTTGAACAACCTGTCAGGGAACTACAAAAACAGGGTGAGTCCTATGAAGGACCTGAAAATGCAAAAAAGATAGATCTGGCCGAACCAGGAGAAGAGCCTAGACCAGCCTACATTGCAAATGACCTTACGGAAAAAGAGGAAGAGCTTTTGTTAACTAAAAGAATATCGAGATAACTTTGTTTGGTCTCCCATGAAAGATGATACAAAATCAGGCAGACAAAGGCCATACACATATAATGAGACATTTGCCAGAAAGATCAAAGAAGAGATTGAAAAGCTAAAGGAAGTCAAATTTATTCATGAAATTGAACACACAGATTGGGTTTCTCCAATTGTGGTAGTACCCTAGAAAGATAGAAAATTAAGAGTGTGTGTCAATCTCAAGAAAGTGAATGCAGCTACCATTAGAGACAATTTTCCTCTTCCAATCTCTGAGCATTTTTTAGAAAGAGTTGCAAGAAAATAAGCTTACAGCTTTTTAGATGGATTTTTGGGATACAATCAACTTTTGGTTGACCCCAAAGATCAGCATAACACTACCTTTGCAAGTGAACGGAATATTTTTGCCTATCAGGTTATGCCTTTTAGGTTAACTAATGCTCCTGCCACCTTTTAAAGATTGATGAGCCATGCTTTTAAAAAATATCTTTGGAATTTCTTGAAAGTATATATGGATGATCTATATGTACATTCATTAATCCAGTCTGATCATTTTGAACACCTGAAAAAGGTATTTGAAAAATGTAGACTTTACAGGATTTGCTTAAATCCTGAAAAATGCACATTTATGGGTAGACAAGGAAAACTTCTTGGACAGAAAGTGTCTAAAAATGGCATAGCTACTGGTATGGATAAAACTCATGTTATTGCTGATTTGCCTAGAACAACAACAATCAAGGGGGTTCAAGCCTTCATGGGACATTGTGGATACTACAGACAGTTCATTTACATGTATGGTATAATTGCAAAACTCATGTATAGTTTGATCACAAACTTTGAATGGACTAATGATTGTGAAGAATCCTTCATGAAGCTTAAGGAATCTCTCAATTCAACTCCAATATTGAAAGCACCAGATTAAAATAAGATATTCCACATACATGTAGATGCTTCAAATTTTTCCATTGGGTGTATAATAGCTCAACCAGGCGATGAGAAAATTGATTTTCCTGTTTCTTATGCTAGTCGATAGTAGGATATGGCAGAGAGAAACTATACCACCACCAAAAGGGAAAGATTAGGAGTGATCTATGCCATCAAAAAGTATAGACATTACCTATTAGCTAACAAATTTTTGTTCTTTGTGGACCACCAAGCCTTATTGTACTTGGTCAACAAGTCATACAACACAGGAAGAATACTAAGATGGTTCATCATTATTAGGGAATTTGATTTCATTGTAGTTGTGAAAGGGCACCACTCATCAAAGAGAAGATCATTTGTCAAGGATTGTTTCAAGACAACCACCTAAGGGAGTAAACGATGATCTACCAGATGCATACCTATTCTTTGTGGAAATGATACCTCGATGGTCGGCAAACATGGTATCATTGATGACCATAGCTCAAGTGGACTCACAAATACCATTTCCTATTACAACTGTAGTAATTGAGCAATCGGCATATCAATTACGGAAAACACTTTGCAGAAGAACAAACTATGCAACAAATCTTGAGACTTGGAGTATTTTGGCCAACTATGAGGAGTGAGGGTTCATTCTTTTGTGAAAAAATGTCCTCAATGTCAGAAAAAACACCCACACCTCATGTAACATTGTTCCAAATGTCGCATGTTCCTAAGTTGAGTAACTATCTAGCTACTTACTTATCAAGCCGAACATTTCCTGAGGATATGAGTAAATGCCGTCAAAGAGCAATTGAAATAGAAGCAAGAGACTATGCTCTTATTGGAAACCAATTGTATCAAAGAGGTAAAGATCAACATTTTCGTCTTTGTGCAAATGAAAATGAATATATTCCCATTATACAACAAGCACATGCTAGATTAACAGGTGGTCACTTTCTAGTGAGAACACCACAAGAGCAATCTTAATGACAGGCATATGGTGTCCAACACTTTTTGCAGATGCTAAGGAATATATTCAAAGGTGTGATGCTTGCCAACGAACAAAAAAGCCAACTCGTCTAGATAGTATGCCCTTAAGACCAATGATGGGGGCTAGAGCTTTTGCAAAATGGGGTATAGACTTTGTTGGGTCAATACAACCACCTGCTTATAGAAACCAAGCTCAATATCTCATTGTAGCTTCTACGGACTATTTGACCAAGTGGGACGAGGCTAAAGCAACTCAAAAGAATGATGCCAGAACCACCACCCCATTCTTATATGAGTATGTGTTCACAGGAGATATGGAGTGCCAATAGAAATTGTTAGTGATAGGGGAACTCATTCCCTCAATGAGGTAATTGAGTATTTGCTTAATGAATTTATGGTTATCCATAACAAATCAGTTCCCTATCACTTACAAGCAAATGGAAAAACTGAGCATACGAATAAAATTCTTAGCTCGGTATTGAATAAAGTTATTAGTTCAAGAAGGATAAATTGGGAAATGAATCTCCATGCTTCTCTATGGGCTTATTGAGTTTCCTTCAAAACAACTTTAAATGCTACATCCTTTTATCTTGTTTATGGTCTTGATGCCATACTGCCAATAGAATTTCTATTGTCGACACTAAGGGTAGCTAATGATCTTGAGTGGACAAGACACGAGTTGTCAGAGAGGCTTGAAGATTTAGAAAATCTTGATGAGCAAAGGCTAACAGTTGTAGCTCACATCTATGCACAAAAGCGAAAAGAAAAATAATTTTTTGATTCCTATCTAATTACAAAAATCTTCAAAAAAGGGGACTTAGTTTTAATCTAATCCCTTAAACAACACATTCCCAAGTTTAAGAAAAAGGAAAACATACCTTTTATCATTGAAGATGTATCTCCAAGTGGAGCAGTTAAGCTGTCCACCCTAGATGGTGAACCAATTGCTAACTGGATTAGTGGATGTCGTTTAAAGAAGTATAATTTTCCACTAACTAATGAATTGCTAAGAAGGATGCATACAGCTAAGCAAAGAAAGATAAAAAGACAACAGGTTATTGATGAAGCCCAAGAAGAAGATAGGCTTTGGGTACTCAAAAGAAAAGCTGCTCTCAAAAATCAACATACCTATTTCCATCAACACTCTAAAACCAGATGAGCGACAATGGGAATTGCAAAAAGATGCAATGTCAACAGATGATGAATGGCTAGATGGAATAGATCTTCATATCAAAGTAGAGCTAAACAATCCTAGCACGAATGCATTGGTCGACACAAGAGCTTGAGTAAATGCAGTTAGTTATTCCACATACAAGAAAGAAACAAGTGATTCTTTGATAGCAGCAATAGCGACTATTAAAGGATGCAACAAGAACCCAACACCAACATTGGGAGTAGTTAACTTAAATGTGATATTACATGGATATTCATGCCCTCATCAACCTGTATGCTTACCATATGAACACATGAATGAAACAATGATTCTTGGAATCTCATGGATGCGGATGTACAAGGTAGTACCATATTGGGATACCAATCAGCTCAAGCTATCACGTAAAGGCGGACAACTCATTGTTCCAATTGCACCAAGCAAGGAGGAATGGAAATGAGGTTACCAACAGAGAAAACAAAGAAGCAATCAATCTTCTCCATCCCATCGACAAGAAAATGCTACAAGTAGCATGCAAGGAGTCAGGAAAATTTGGATACCAAAAGCACATTTGAAGGACAAGCCAATTCAAATCTGTGTGCCAAAAACACCATTTACCATACTAAATATGGTTCCAAGGTTCAAAACACAAAGAAGATCATATTCAAATAGGGAACCTAACACGAAATGGATTTAAAAGAAAAAGGAGCACTTCTCTTCTTCACAAACTTTAAAACCAATCAAGCAATGGAGAGTTAAGTCTCAGAAGACTCCACCACACCATTCTGACCAAATCAAACCAAGATACCAATGGCGAGTAAAATCTAGTCAACAATCACTATTGATACCGACAGCTCAGAAAATCACCGTACCAAAGCATCCGACATCAGAAACCCTTGAGTTAACTACTCAAGACCGAACTCTTGCACATCATAATTATTTGAGCTGAATTGATCTTCAAAGCATGGTAGATCCAACCAAGGATATGCATAGACACGATTTTTCAACCCATGCACACAGCTGTCCCCGAGTACGCCATCTAGGAGGGGTGGAAGGGAGCTAAGTAATTAAGGGCAATGTTTGAAGAGAGAGGAAAAAGTTTGATATTAACTGTGTGATTTTTTGTAAAATTACCTACTTATATCCTACAAATCATCAACAAGGTAAATTTCACTGATAACATCTCCCTGATGAGTGTAAATAGTGTATAAACTATGAGAAATTCATAAAAAAATAGTCTTTTTTTGTTGTTTTTCATTATTTTTCTTGATATTAGGACTTAAAACTGAAGAAATCCAACAAAAAACAATAAATCCATGTTTTTATTAATTATGAAATTTTCACTTTGCCTTTTTAGCGCATTTTGTTATTTTCTTTGATTTTATCAATAAACAGGTCAAAAAATTAATAATAAATAATAAATGAGCTCATATGGAAAAACTGAAGTTTTGTTGATGACCACAAGGATAAGGTGGACATGTACAAAAAATTTTAATCAAATCGACAAATGGAAGCGAGAAGCCTAAATTAGGCGGCCAAGGCCTACTTTTGCAGAATTCTTGCAGAATGAGCTATAGGAACCCGATTGAAGAAATTTTTGAGTCTAACATAGATTTCATGGCTTAGTAGGACTAACAAGGGAATTTGAGGAAAAATGGTTCGGGAAGTCTGAGTATAGATATCCAGGGTAGTCTAAAATCACCTCATTTCCACTTGTCGCCTTTGGAGAGAGAGCTTTCAACCTTGTTTGCGTGCATTTTCTGGAGTCCACAGTTGCCCGTTTACAGCACCGTCTCACATGAGACATGAGGGGTAAGTTCTATACTTATCAATGATACATTCTGTATGGCCGATAGCTACTCTAAACCTTAGGAAAAAACCCTAGAATCCGAGCAGTGTACGAAGTCCTACGGCCAAAAATTGACCATAGCGGCCTGTCAGCTCAACCGAATCGGAAGAGACTTGAACTATAGCATGTACCTATATAATAGAACACTTCTATATCAACAGTTGACCACTCGGCAGGGATCGAGGGGGGTCCAAGTTTTTGGCAGATGCCAGAATTGGATTATGACTCCACAGAAAACTTGTAAAGTGGGTCTATACAAATGAATATGGTTGGTTTCATAAAATCAATCAAGGCAAGCTCCCAAAAAATAGAATACATCTTGAAGGCTACAAAGCGTCAGATTTGACATGCGCAGTCAAACTGACTCCAAATGGGCCAAAACTGGATGAGTAGCTTCAGGACTATGTAGGGACAAGTCCATAGCCTCAAAAGTGACGAACCAACTCCACATGCCATGTAGTCACAAAAATTGGTGATTTCAGAGTTACAAAGCACGAAGTGATGGCGACAAGACAAAACTTTACCAAATTCAATTTAGGCTTGTTTTAGGTGTATTGAATATGTTTAGGTCAAAATTTGTCAAGTTTTGCAAAAAGAGTTGATTGTTGTAAATAATTGCGATTATTTACTTTTGTAATTTTTTGGCTTGAAAATGGTACCATCACCTCACCTCACACTTGTGCACACCTATTACATGCCACATTTCAAGCATGAGCCAAAATAATCAATGATAACTTGGAAAATTGTCAAAAAACGCAAAGAAGTCCTTCCAATGCAAATTTCTAAGTTATCAGTCACATTTTTTGATCCAATTCACATCATATCTCATATATAGGGTCTACATCATACCTAGAACCAAGTTGCACCATAAAATGTTGATTTTGATGAAAAAGATAATAATCGCGAATATTTACTTTTTTGCCAAGATGCGGGGAATTTGCAACTTTGACTTCATGGGACCAAAGCACATGATGTTCCAAGCCCACTGACCAAGTTTGAACAAATTTGGAGCTCAAAATCTCAAAACCGTCTCATATCTACTCTATTGTTTGAGAGAGGGAAAGCCTAAATCTGGCACCATTTACACCCTGTGCACTCAAATGATTCCGCACTTCACTCAGAGTATCTAATTGCTGTATATTTCAAGCGTATGATGCCAAAATTGCAAAAAAAAAATTATTGCACTTTATGAATTTAACCTTTACATGTTTTTATGCATCTATGCATGTTCAAAAATTGATTTGAAGCAAATTGGACTCAATTTGTCAACAATTCAAATTGAAGGACATTTCAGAGCAGAAATTACTGAAATTTTCTAGCTTTGGTACTCTATTCACTTAGCAGGAGCAATGCAAGCTGTGGAGAAGGCCAAGAAGAGGGTCTCTCAAAAAGAAAAGCTACAAGAGCTGCCACCATACCAACTGGTCCCCAGTTCAGTAAAGACGGCCAAGGAAACATATATGTCTAGAGAACAGCTTGAAGAGAACAATACAACAATTTTCACAGGGAGTTTCAAAAGTGAAGAAGGACACTAAGTAGAGCTGCAATTACTACCAAAAGAAATCTATGATGTTGTGGCAAAGCCAGACACAAAGGAGGCCAGCAGAAGGCTCGGCCTCAGGGATTTCTACGACAAAAAACTATGTAGCGTAGACTTCCAGAAAGCCTATGAGCTCTTGTCTACAATTAAGGAAGATGGATCAACCCAAATTACTAGCCAAAAAGGACAGAAAGTTGAAGTAGTGATCACCTTGGAAATTGTGGCCGAGGATTTGAAGTTGCCAACAGAGGGGATGACAACGAGGGCTTGAGACAGAAAGACAGGAGGCAACTTCACCAAGAAGACTGCTACAACAACCTTTGCTGACCTCATCCAGAAGCAAGTGGAAGAACCATCATGATTGTATCATCAGCACTTCTGTTTTCTAGCAGAGATACCGCCAAGGTACACAACACCTAATCATGCAGTTGCGACTACATTCACACAAGTGTTGAAGTCAACAACCAGGTAACCCATTGATCACGTGCAGTATGTGCTATCAACACTGAAGGGTACCAAGAAAGAGGGTAAGATCATGTATTTGGGTGCACCCGAGGTACTAACAAGAATAGCATACCATGCTATTGGCATGGAAAACAATTTTCCACCTGCCCCAGATCAGAACATATGGTTTGTGTCAGCATAGGCATCTGACTCGGACCACCCACTCAACAAAGAGAGTTTACAATTTTGATGAAGAGTCGGCAGAGAGCTCTCATGAAGCACATAGCAGCGAAAGCTCAGACAACAAGGAAAGGCGAGCCAAGATTGAAGAGATGAAAAAGAAAGCTGTGGCTGCACACCAAGAGGAACCTCATCAAAAAAAGGCAAGAGTTGAAAGGGAAAAACAAACCCACAAAAGAAGCCGCCAAGATGCATGTGAGCCTACATAGCAAGAAGATTGGCAGACAAATGATGAAGTCATCCTACAATTTAATGAATATGCCAAGCAGATGCAGGAGATGACTGAAAAAATATGAACAATAGCACTTAGTCGCAGTGCAAAAGCTAGAGAGCTCGAGATGGTTATAGATGCTCTTCAAGGAGAGCTAGAGGACAGGATGAATGTCATCACATATCTGCAAAGACAAATCCAAGACCTGAGAGTTGAAACTGAACAACACCAGTTGGCCAAACAGAAGCAACAAAAGAAAATGGAGGAACTAGGCGAACTTCTCACGAAGTTATCAGATGCCTGCAAGACTAAAGACTAACAACTGACAAAGGTTACCAATGAACTACTAACTACAACTATGTCAATACAAAAGATCCAAGTACATCTCAATGTAGAAAATGCTTCACTGCAATATTTAGAGCAAAGGATCAATGATCAGGCAACCTCTTGAGACAAATAAGGAAAAATCCTGCAGTTGCCTCGATCAAAGGTACTGATGAAGTATATAAGGCATTGGAAAAGAAGAATAAACATCTTGAACTTGAGCTAAAGCTAGAGCAGTCACAACAAAGAGACCTCGCATTGACGCTGCAAAATGGCCAGCCAGAGACGCAAAAAGAAGCTGGTACCTCAGAGCAACCAAGCATTGAAATTCCCTCAGTCTCTTTCTCTGAGATGTAAACACAATCGGCAGAAGGGCTAGGAGAAGAGGAAGATTTCTAGGTACCAATAACAGAATCTGTTGAGCAAGTGCCAATGGTCCATCTGTGTAAAACTGAAGAAGATGCACTCAAGAAGCAAGTTGCACAAGAGACAGATGAACAGTGGAAAGCAATGATGGATTGGGAGTTGAGGGTTCTCCATACAGTCAACGTCACTCAACTCACTCCCAACCAAATCAATGCACAATGGCATCAACAATCATTGCCATATCCTTTGATCAAGGTAGAGCTACTACAGGTTAAGGAACCACTATATAAAGATATTCAGACAAAAGACACAGAGGAAGTCCACCCCAAGTGTAGAAAGAGCTAGCTGAACAAGAATCCATGATATTTGATTGAGCACATGCATAGTCCTGTACCAAGGGCAAGCACATGAAGTAATGACAAAGAAGTGGCCTACATGACTGAATTATCCAAGATTACCAGCTCCAAAAAAGGGACCACCGATAGAGGAATACATGGTGAAAACCCTAACAAGAGCCATGACATTCTTCAAAATTCTCCCTAATCTCTCATGTGCCATGCTCTACAAAATTTGCCAAATGATGCTCACATGCATTGAAGCTTTTCATGAACCAGAGCAAGCAAGAGCACCATGGATGTCATTCCTCGAGGGCAATAAGGGTCTTTACTACGACCTCAGTGGCCAACCTTCTAAAGAAGTCCTTTAAGGCTTCTATACCGATGCATGTTCTTGCCATTTAACAATATGTTGGAATTTGAGGAAGCATTCTATACAGAGTTCTTCACTTGGCACACGAAGATTTTTGGGCCAATGATCAACAACCTAACCTCAAGATTCATAGGCTACTCAGTCATTGAGCTCAAAAACAGGGTCACCATGTAGTTTTTGCAGGTTCCTGACAAAGAAAAAAGACTATACTATGAGAAAGCACTCCATGCACTAAAAAACCGCGTCACCAACCGTCAACCCAAAGACTACTTCAGGCCATAAAGTTGTGTCAAGGGACGACACAAGCGAGGAAGGGGGGAATGTAGTAGCAAGCCTAACTCGGATACCATTTTTTGGAGCTCTCATTGTAAAAATATTTATTATTTTTATGAATCAAAAATATTGTAACTCTTGTTTTTCCGGATAAAACTTTGTAATTGATGAGCCAGGGCTACAAGCTTCCAGATTGTATCAACATGTCTTTAGTTAGAGCTCCCAAATTATTAGTTTTGATCACCAAAAAACCTTGGCTAAGGTATAAAAGCCAATCTTCCAAATTTTATTATTAAGTTTTAATTAATAGAAACACAGTGTGAGGTAAGAGTGTTGACTTCTCTCCTTCTGGGGCTTCCTACTCCCTCCATGGTTGTCACATTGCAGTCGTATCTGTTGCGTTTGCAACCGCAGGTAATAGCTCTACGCAATGTAAGCATTTCACGATATTTTGTAGCTTTTGGTGTCGCCAACCTGCAACCTAATTTCATCATAATTAGGAATTTACACTTCAAAATAAAAAACTAAGTATAGGCGGGGTATTGGTGTATCATTGCTACACATTTAGATGCATTCTGGGTCAAAAACGACAAGGTCAAAAACTCACTACTGTTAATAATCATGATTTTTGCACTTGACCTAAAGTGAGATTTGAGACCATAAGCATGTGTGCTTAGGTCTTATAAACATGTCCTAGAAGTTTTGTAACATTGGATGTCATTTGATGTTGTAATGGATGTGATTTGTTTGCCAATGAGCGATTATCTTTTGGTGATTTCAGTCATTTGAGTGTAGCTGGAGTTAGATGCGAGTTGTTTGTTGTTTTCCAAGAGATTGACAACCTCTTGTAGCCTCTATGAACTAATCAAGACAGCTTCATCCCATGGATTGAAAATTATATTTGTGGTTCTTGCTATGTCTGCAATAAGATAGGAGTGAGGTTAGACACCCGTCCCACAACATTTTTTGAAGTCTTCAATTCACGGTTATGGTTTGTCCCAGGGTTTGTCAGTGCAGTGTGCACCCATGAAATTGTATTTGATATATTGTTTTCTATTGTCCAGTGCAAAAATGATGCCAGATCAAAAGAAAATTATTATGTGTGCCATTCAAAAATAATGTATTTTGGCAATATCATCATGTGTAGATGGTCACATACAACTGATTAGTGAAAGTGACGTCTTCTTTAAATATGCCACTAGTGCTATATAGGAGAACACAGAGCATAGGCTATGAGGTGAAGGCCAATATGAGTTGCTGATTCAAACAGCTATCTGAGAATTTTAAAGTTGTGTCATTGCCAAATTGGTCCATTGTAGGAGGGTGGTACGCTGAGAGGACTCACAAAAGCCTAAGACAATGTGTGTGTGATGGCAATGATTAAGCATGTGTTTGTGTAGTCTCCATTCAAGCTCAATGATTCTTGTAAAGTGTATGAACACCTTGCAAGTGTATGCCAAGCCTTGTACAAATACTTCTTAATATCTCTGATGTGTGTGGGTGTGTGTGCATACCAGTGTGCTGCTTATTTTGTGTGTGTTTGTTTTGTACCTTTTATGGTGAAAAAAAAACTCTCTTGCAGACTATTTTGCATCTATAACTAGGTGGTGTCCCTTTTGAATTGGGTTTGGGTTGGTTTTGTTGAGTTGTCTTGTGCTATTTCATAGCCCCAAACTAGTAGCATGAGAGTGTTTTGTTCTTGCATGTGACTTGGAACACTAAATTTATATTGAATGATTATTGATTCCTTATGCTTGAATGGCTGGTTATTGGTAATTGTGCAAAGTACAAAAAACTTAGTATGCTTCAAGAGATGGTTCTGGAATTTTGTCGGTTTCTAAAATTGGAATACTAATGGGGTTGTTGCTCTTGTTTTTTGGTCTAGTGTCCATGATACTTGAAATGGAATATGTAATTTGGCACCAATGCCTTGCTTGTATAATTTTATGCTTCATTATTCTTGACCTTGATTGGTTTGGATGTATTGAGGAGGCCCTGCCTTTACAAGCCTTTTTTCTCAAACATAGGTAGTTCTTGACATGGGTATGTGTTGACTAACAAGTATGGTCTGCATTAAAAACCAATAAACCTAGGTAGTTCTTGACATGGGTTTGTATTAGAAATCATGGATTGCTTAGATTACACAAGCATGATTAGTCTTGGTAGCATAATTCCTTTGAGTCTTATGTTTGGTAGGTCCCATAAGAATGAGATACTAGAATCTGAGTTCTTTTTATTGATCTTTGCACTAAGTCATTTGGATATGCTTTGAGACAATTCAAAAAATAGCTAGCATGAATTACTTAACATATGGACTAGTTCGCATCTCTGAAATTGAGCATGATGGTTCTATTTAAAAAGGGGATACAAGGTTGTCTCTAGGAGGATCTTTTTTTTCCTTTGTGAGAAGATTGCAAATTTTTTCCCTTAGAATAGTCTGATTTTCTACCTGCTTGTTATTCTAACTTTTCATCGTTTAGGGCTCAATGAATTTACTAGTTTGAAGATGAGGGATAGTTTATGAATTGATGACTTTGTATTTTTCTAGAAGAGATTGCTTTTGGCACTAGCATTATTCTATTTATTGGTCTATACTACTTGGCAAGAGGTAGCATTATGCTAGAATATTCTATTTGATCTAGCTTCTCCTAAAAACATGGGATTGAATGGAAGCTTTAGATTTAGGATACAACTTTGTGTATATTTTTTGTTTACTTGGATAATTATTGTAAAAATATTCAGCATCAACACCATACTGTTGTTGGGTTTTGGAATACTTTCAAATTGACAACTTGAATCTTTTTCTTGATCGAGATCCAAAAATGGAATTTTAGTGTTTGAATTTATTATTGACTACCAAATACATCAAGGATCTTGCTAATGTTTGATAACTTGGTATTGGTTAACTTATTCACTAAGAACACTTCATTTATTGTTACACCTTTCCTAAAGAGAATGGGTTCTAGGAGGGTCGCTTTATGGTGGTGATAAACATTTTGAAAAATAGATGCACTTCATGTGTGCAAGAATGGTGGGTGTGTAAGAGTGGTCAAAGGATGCACTTTTCTCCCCAAAAAAGGGGGTGGATAACTTTATGATTTTTGGCTTTCCATAACTCCTGCATATGATCTCCAATTTGAGCAAAGATTATAGATCTATAATCTACACACCGATCTCTTTCCGTAGATGTGTTAGCTGATATGGTTTTGCTCGTTAGATTTTAAATTTCATTTTGGGGGGGAAATTTGAATTCAAATAAACTAACCATTTTTCCTGTTTGAATTCAAAAGCTGTATTTTGATTGCTTTCTTAATACTAGAGGTTTGACTCCCTCTTCCAAAGGAAGAGGCCCTACTAGACCTCATCATGTTCCTAATGCATAGGTAATAATGACTTGTTTGAAATCTAAGGTGGATAGAATGCTCTTTTGTATGTAGATTTGGTTGAAGAATGGTCATTCTCCAATCCTCTTGTTATTATTTGCAACTGGTCACTTCTTATTGGAAGGAGATTATTGTCCCCCTTAAGAACTTCTAAATTTTAAATATAGTATGCTTTTATAGAGCTAACCTTATCTTGAAAAAGCTATATGCAGAGTCTAAAAGAGAACCTTGGTATTTTAAAAAAATTTCAAAAAAACATCATGAAGACTTCAAGGTTATGGTTTCAATCCATAACAATGATTGCATGGGATGCATTTTGACTTCAAGGTTATGGTTTCAACCCATAAGGGTGATTGCATGGGATGCGTTTTGACTTTTCCTATACTTTTTGCTTGATCTCCTCTACAATAAATACAATTTTTTGAAGTTGACTATCATAATTTGATTCTTCCTCTTTGATTTTAGCAGCCTCCCTTGATATTTTCTTTTCAAATCTGAATTCTCTTCTTGTCTTGACTCTTGACTAGTGTCTCCTTCTTATCATATGGTTCTTTCTCATGATGCTTCTCTCAATAATACTAATAGTTTCATGATCCTAGTTTTTTGGTTTAATACTCTCTTCTATGTTATTGTGGTGCAACCTAGCTTTGGTGATTTATCCCTTCTCTTAATTTTAATTCTCATTTCATTGGTTGATTCCTAATCTAATTCTCTTACTAGAATTTGTAGAGTTTATTGATTGTCTAGGATCTTTTTTATTGCTACTAGAATTAAAGGCTCATTGATGCCACATTGGATTGGGGGTTCTGTGGTGAAAAGAAACTAATTTTTAGTGGCCTTGAGGAAAATAGATTATTTTAAACATGCAGGGCTTTGAAAAAATTACTTTAACATTTTTAACAGTTTGTAAGTGGGACCTTATAACAATGTGGGTCTAGATGGCCAATAAGTTTTGTCTTTGTGTGTTGTTTTCTATACCTCTATGAGCCAGCTCTCCTCTCTTGATCTCCATCTCCCTCCCTCCCTTCCTCTCTGTGTGTGTGTGTGTGTGTGTGTAGCAACAACAACTTGTATCCTCTAACAACCAGCTCTCTATCCCTCCCTCTCTCTCTCTCTCTCTCTCTCTCTCTCTCTCTCTCTCTCTCTCTCTCTCTCTCTCTCTCACTCTCTCTCGTCTTCTATTTGTGTTGCAACAACAACCCGAATCCTCCACAAACAGCTGTGTGTGTGTGTGTGTGTGTGTGTGAGAGAGAGAGAGAGAGAGAGAGAGAGAGAGAGAGAGAGAGAAGAAAGCCCTTCCACCAATTTGTACTCATTAGCAAAAATATTAGTAACAAAGACTATATGTGCAACTATTGGGAAAAAAAGAAACACAAATCAATGAAATAAAGGAAAGGAGTCCTCTTGACATCATCAAGGTGGCATTGGCAAATAACAAGTCAAGAAAGAACATATGCAAAGCAAAGGCTCATTGTTGTGAAAGGCAAACTTAGGGGAGTCAAGGCAAACTTAGTATCTCCTATCCAAACAATAGGAGATACTCAAGGAGATCATGCAACATCAAACATTTTCCAAGTTGAGAAAATCAGATACTGAATCAAGTCTTTGTTTCTAGAGTTTGTAATACATTGACTCAAATCAAGTTATCCCACTATGCAAGCAGTCTTTTTTTTATAAAAAGAACCTCTTTGATGATGATTTTGAATAGCTTTGAAAGAGGCAAAACATTGAATCAATAAAAAAAAATTGGTGTGTTGGGTGTTCATCAAAGAAACATAGCGGGAGCAAGCACTCGATTTGAGTTTGATAATAGCGAGTACTACATAGTACCAAATTTTGGCATCGTACATTCAAAATAATTTCTACTAATACTTACATAGTACCTTCTACCTACTTAGCATCCACATGTGCTCCAAAGTCCATTCCCGTTAAGCATGGGCAACTAACGAAGGTTGAGAGCCCTGATTATGGGAATGGAGTAGGTGACCATTCTCGATCATCAATGGTCTAGAGCAAGGGGTCCAATCATATTCGTTGTAGTGATGCTAAGGGTTGACATTGCACACAGTAAAACACATTCAATGAACGTTCTATTCTACATGCTAATGTGTCGAATGTTGATGGCATTCCTAATGGTGCTGACGTGTCGCTTTATGAGTCATGGCCATGATATGCATTCCAATAGCTGACATGGCTAGCATCCATCAGTTGCAAGTCAATTATGGGATATAATGATAGTATGTTTGACAGTGGAGATCTACAGCTCCCCTCCCCTAGACCTTGACGGAGTAGGGAATGGTCTTCTACTGACCATTCCCATTAATCATGGGCAAACCGATGGAGTTCGGGATTCCTAATTACAAAAATGGTCAGTAGGTTAACCATTCTTGAGCAATGGTCTAGGGCAAGGGGGGACAATCATATTCGTCACAATGGTGTTGATGGTTGACAATGTTCTTAGTACAACAGATTCAACGAATGTTGCATTCCACATGCTGATGTGTCAAATAATAATGGCATTCCCAGTGCTGATGTATCACTTTTTGAGTTGTGGACATGACCTGCATTTTGCCAGCTGACATGGCTAGCATCCATCATTTGCAGGTTTGATTATGGGATATAATGACAGATGTTTGATAGTGGAGATGTGCACCCCCCCTCCCTGGACCTTGACATAGACCGTAGACTCACCCAATGTCAATAGCGACAATAATCACTAGCAAATAAAAAATAAGCCTGCTAACTCATATTTACAGGTCTTCCTCTCTCAAGCATCTCTTTAACTCTCTCTCTCAATCATCTCTTTCACTTTCTCTCTCTCAAAGTGGGTGCTAATGCCAAGTGGAATTAGAGGGGGGAGATGTGTTAATACTCGCTGAAAAAAACGCCAAAAGTCTAACCCCGTTCTCTTTCAATCTCTCTCTCGGTCATCTCTTTCACTCTCTCTCTTTCTCCCTCTCTCTTGCACAAGGCAAGAGTGAGAGGTAGCGCTCGCCTATGGCTTGTGCATGAGAAAAAGAGAGAGAGAGAGAGAGAGAGAGAGAGAGAGAGAGAGAGGGGGGGGGGGGGGGGGGGGCTAGTTCAGCAATTGCATTTTTGCGTTCGTCAACGAGAGAGAAGTAGAAGGAGAGCAAAGACTCACCTAAATTGACGTCAATACGAACAATGTTCCTAGCAAAAAAAAAAGTTACCTATTAACTATTATTTATAGGCGAGATCTCCTCTATCAATCATCTCTTTATCATTCCCTCTCAGTCATCTCTTTCACACTACCTCTCTAATGGTGGGTGCTAGCACCAAGCTCCACGGTTTGTTGAAGTTTATGCATAAATATTACAGGAACCCTGGCAAATCACTTCTCTGATGTGGTGAAAAGAGTAAGGAGTCAGGACCTTAGAGCCTGGACCAGTGCTTGAGAAAAATATGTCTTAGCTTAATATCATGCCGTTTTTTTTTTCAAAAATGCCGATTGAGGGCAAGAGCAAAAGGAGAAATTTTGACCCAAAATACATAAAAATAGTGTGAAAAAACAAAAAATAACATAATTTTTTAAAAAATTCTCTTGAAAAATTCAAGAAAAGGAATTTTGTATGTTTGAGAAAATTGTTTGTCCCGAACACTGGTGGCATGGACTCTCAGGAAAGCTTCTACTCTTGTTGTTGTCTCCACAGCTGGCAGCCAAAGGGCGGAAAGGTATCCAAGCTTGCTTTGCCACAAAAATAGATACTCCCCTCTCCCCTCCCTTCCCTCGTGAGGCACACAATTCCTCATTCTGAGCTTTTCTCAGAGAAGGTGTCCTTCCCCTGCTCTCCAATATTCCTTGTTGCATTCTCTTGCACCGATGCGGATATGCATTTACCCTCCTCGCCTTGGTGTGTGGGTAGGGCTGTCATGAGCAGGAAAAAGCCAAGCGCTAGCACTCACAACGAGGAAAAAAATCATCTCTCCCTCTCTCTCTCTCTCTCTCTCTCTCTCTCTATATATATATATATATATATATATATATATATATATATATATTTGGTGCTAGTGCCAAGCTCACTCTCTCGCTCTCTCTCCCTTACTTTGCAGGGTAACAAAAGCAATATTGCTAGGGAACACACCTGGAACAAGCGAACCAATTCATGTCATAACTTGGTTTTGTGATAATCACTGATAATAAAAGGAAAATTTACCAAAGGGTGAAAGCATGTTAACATAACACACTTTTTTATCTCCCGGACAATGCTAGCTAGCACAATTTTGACATATGCTAACTAGTGCAATAACATGAGCTACATCTCCAAGATCTATGACGTGTGATATATCAATAGAAAGCTCTTGAAATAAGGAATTCAGATGTACAACCTCCAACAAATTTTGATATTATTTGTGAAAATTTTACCAGACGCCCAACTTTTTTAAGATGTGCTAACTTGGAAATGCTAGCTAGCACAAAAAGCGCGACACATTAACATGCTTTCACCCCAAAATACCCCTCAAATTCCAAAACTTCCAAAAATTCAAGGTTTTCTAATCTTTATTCCTTCTTGACAATTGAGATCTGTTTTTGAGTTCTTAGCATGTAAATTGACACATACCTTGCAAAAGAAGGCCATTATGTCTAAAAATAATGAAGCAATTCATCTCCATAGCCTACAAAACCAGCTCAAATTCGGGGATTTTATAATTGCGAGCTTCTATTTTTGAGATTTTCCAATTGAAACCTTCTTTTGAGCTTTTTAACACTCATATTACACTAATAACATCTTAAAGCATCATCGTGGCATGAGAAAAGTCAACACTTGATTGTACAATCCTTCAATTACCAAACAACTTATTGCAATCTGCATGCATGTCTATGCTTGAGGGAATGTAAGCGTAGGCACTCTCTTATTAGATTGAAATGTAACTTTAAAAATATGCACCATTTGTACTTAATTTTGATTACCACATTCTAGTCTTGTTGAGTACACCACCACAACAAAACAAATATTCTTAATTGCTTGGAATTCTCAACATGGATATATCATGATTTTCCCCCTCTTTGTGTGTGTATAGTGGCTGATATGGAGGGTGCACCACTATTTCATCTGCCTTGTGTTGAGGCAACATTACCTTGGTGCTCTGAAGCCAACCGAGTTGGAGTCTGTACTCTAGGTCTCTTTGCATTAGCTACACCTCCTAATAACTCTCTCAAATGTTTTCTAGCACTCTCATGACCTACGCTATCATAAAATCTAATATCTAACCAACCCAAATGATTTTCTCATATTAAACTAATCACTTAATGTGGGAGAATAAACGGGAACAAGGGTTAAGATATAGACATGTGCTTACAGATCTATCTCAACACGGGGCCAATGGTAAAGGGGGCACAAATGAGAGATAGTCTATCAAAGAGAAAGGCTAACCAATGGAACATAAGACCTTAGGGTTAGCTTCATTGAAGACCTCCAATAGTTAGTGTAAAAGTCCTTTGACCTTAGGTAAGCTAGGGCCGAGCTTGAGGTGGGAACCTGGCCCAAGCTTGAGGTGGGAACCCGGCCCAAGATTAAGGTGCTTGAGGTGCGTGATGACTGAGGTTCTTGAGATGCTTGAGGTGCTTGATGATTGAGATGCTTGAGGTGAGTGACATACTTGAGATGCTAGGGGTGTACTTGAGGTGAGAACCCAGCCCAAGCTTAAAGTGCTCAAGGGCCAAGCTTGTGGTGGAAAGTGGGCCTAGGCTTGAGGGGCTTGAGGTGTCAAAATTCAAATATCTAATCCCTACAAGGAGGGGACGAGCCCTCCATATGGGGGGATGAGAGAGAACACACACACACTCAAACAAGGCATGCCTAGTACAAAGAAAAAAAAAGGTACACTTGTCCTCATGTTGCCCTCATGGTGTGCCTGAAGCCTATTGGTTGGCCATCCAAGGGGTCCAATGATAATTTAGGAGATTTAACTAATTGATTTTGCATTTATCAAGTCCTCTCTCTCAAAGGGGAAAGAGGGACACAAGTCCCAAGGCTACCCTTGTTGCTTGGTATGACTCCTGCTTATGATTGGCTAGGCCTGGAAGGGTCTAATGAGATTCAAGCATGAGCTACAAGGGGGGGTCAACCAAAGAAATATAGGGGATTGCTTAGGGTGTATACTCTCCCACACACACTCTCATTATGCAATGTGCAAAGTGCAAGAGCTCCATCTCCTTCTTCAAGCTCCTTGAGAAGCTGAGAGCCTACACCAACACTCCTAGCTATGGAGTGCAAATCCAACCAAGAGCCATGCTTCAATGCTTAAGCTTTCCATCTCCTTATTCTTCATTACTATGCTATTATGTATGCTAGAAAGAAGAGTTATGATAAGTGAGGAGTTAATTATTTCTCCTACGAAATGTTTCTTCTTCCTCTTCCCTACCCTCATTCCCTGCTAGCTCTCTCCAGCTTCGAAGGTGTTTGAGGTCTTGGAGCTGAGGCTTGGGATAGTTCAAGATTTCTTCAAAGTTTATGTTATGCTTGTGATGCATGAAGCTTTCCATCTTCATTGCATCATCTAGGGCACAAGGAACACAAAGATTGTATTGTAACAAGTTTCTCTTAATGGGAGAAATCATAGTACAAGGAGGGGGGACCGGCTCCACATAAATCCGGTCTTCAACTGTTGTCATGTTCTTTAACTTCTCTCTCTTGCAAAAGCTTTCTCATGCCAAGTTAACTAATTGCTATGCCTATGTTGTTATCTTGTTATGCTCACCCACTATGCTTACAAAGTATTTTCTCAAAATTACTCTCATTAATTTCCTCTAATCTCAAGTTAATAGGCTAACTCCATTACATTGGTATCAGAGCATTTGGTTTCTTTTTTCTTGCTTAAGAAGAGAGGTCCTTAAGTAGCCTATAAATGGCTGATGTTGTTAATTATATTAGGGTAAGTGGAACTGGGGTCTATTATCGGTTTTGTTCGGCCCACTATGTGGGATATGGTGCACACATAGAGGGCTTTGGACTTAATAATGGATTCTTTTTAGACTTGCCTACAGCTTTACCATTATTGAGCCATAATAAGTCCAAAAGGAGCTAGCCCTCGACAACTCTGCTATGTCAGACCTACTCCACTACTCTCTATAATTAACCACTTTGAGCCGTGGGTGTAGATACTTAAGAGCTAATTTTCAAAGGCTAAGAGGAGTGGCAACTAAAGTTTTGAATTGCCAAAGCATACATTATGTACATACATAAATGCTGCTAACATGGCCGACAATAATCAAGAGAGTAGAACGAACATTGATAGATTTGATTTTGCACATGAAGGTGCTAATGATGATGCCCCCATGTTTGTCAATTATCTCGTTACTAGGTTGCTGCAACCTATGGGCAACCCTGCTTTGCAAGCCAAAGCTACTCAACAACTGGGTGCTTATGGAATTTCCCTTCCTCTTCAAGAGGAGAAAGAGCTTAGGACGCCTCTTGAAGAGACCCCCAAAAGAAGACTCTCTCCCATTCAAGAGGAGGAATCCAAAGAGCAAGAAAGCAATGAAACATTAAGTTCCTCTGAAGATGTGGCTCCACCAAGATGGCGGTCTAGACGATCGCCTACTCCTCCCAAGAGGAACAGATCAACACACAGTCCTTCTCCTCTTCATTCCAAAAGAGAAGAGAGGAAACAAAGGAAGAAAAGGACTAGGAAGAGGTCACCCTCTTCTCCTTCTTCTTCACATTCCGACAAAAGCTATGGCTATTCTCCTAGAGAATACAAGAGGGGAGGACATCGCAAATCATACCCTGCATGGTGAAGGTCTCAAAAGCTAAAGAATTTCAAGGACGCAAGAAAGAGTATCTCTTTTCTCACCTATGATGGCACCTTTGGTGCTAGCGACAAAGTGTTGGCCTTCATCCAGCAATTTGATGCAGCCTTTGGAGACGAGGGCTTCATGGAGTCCTCCAAGCTACGCCATGTAGCTATGCACTTTCAAAAATCAGCTCGTTAATGGTGGGCTAGCCTTTGTGGCAACAACGAAGTCCCAAAGACATGGAAAACTCTACAAGTTTCCATCATGAAGAAATTCCTTGCAAGCGATGCAAAGGACAAAGTGCTTACCAAATGGTGCAGTCTAAAGCTTCTCTCTCATGAGTCTATCTGCAAGTATGTAGACAAGTTTTGGGATTTACATCTCAAGGCTAGTGTCTTTCAAAAGATAGACTTTGTCGAGAAAAGGCAAAAATTGTGTGCGGGATTACCTGAAGAGATGGCGGAATACATCAACTCTCACCGGCCTATAACTATTAGTGAAGTAATCCATCACACCATGTTTTCTTCATGCATCAATTTCCATCAAGGGGCTAAACGTAATGTCAAGCCCATGGAAAACATACAAAAATGATGCAAAGGGGAAAACCAATGATCAAAATTCTTTCCAAGGCAATCCCAACAACAACAACAACAATCGGTCCAAGGAGAAGGGAGTTTACAAAGGCAAAAAAAAACTCTCACAAGGACATAAGTGTTCAAGTGTGGGGAGCAAGGACATGGCTATCGTTCTTGCCCCAAAAGAATGCTCGCAATGAGACTCCTAGGGCTTCCACCATCGAAGCTCCAAAAGAGTATGCTCATTGCAAAGGATCATCATATTCCTATGCTTGGGGAAAGGTAAGAGAGCATGATGCCGTCATCTTGTTTGACCTTGGCTCTTTTCACAACTTCATATCAATGGAGTTGGCCACCAAGTTGGGCATTCAAGCTTTCGAGATGGGAGATATGGTAAGGGCTGACATAGCTTTCAAGGGACAACAAGCCTCCGTTACTCCCTTGATTGGGAAGTTGAGGCTTCATGTCCAAAGCTATGTCTACAAAGAAGACTTCTTGATCTCTCATCTCCAACAGGAGGATGCTATCCTAGGGGCGCCATGGTTTGATCACATGGCTGCCAATATGAATTTCCCTAAAAGGAGAATCTACTTCACCTATAGGGGAAAGAACATGTATATAGATGCTAGTGAGCGTGGTCGCACTATTCCACTTGTAAATCCTCTTGATTTTGATAAGTCAATGAAGAGCTTAGTTTTTGTGGCCATGATTTTTGTCAAAGAGTCTCTAAAAGATCCTAATGTTTTGTCAAATGTAAATGGTAGGAATCAAGAAGAGTAAGACTTGTCTAATTTTCTAAAAGGATAACAAGATGTGTTCATGGATGATATCCCTATGGACCTACCACCAAAACAAGGGGATGATGACCATCGTATTGAGCTCCTTCCAGAAAGATCACTGCGTAATAGGCCTCCTTATCGGGTATCTCAAGCTCAACAAGAGGAGATCATGAGGCAAGTACAGCAGTAGGTAGACAAAGGGATGGTCAGGACTAGTTCAACAAGAGGAGATCATGAGGCAAGTACAGCAGTAGGTAGACAAAGGGATGGTGAGGACTAGTTCCTCTCCCTTTGTTCTCCAGCCCTTTGAGTGCAAAAGAAAGATGGTACATACCGTATGTGTGTGGACTATCAAGCACTAAACCATATCACTATCAAGAATAGATTTCCCCCTGCATCCGGTAGAAGATTTGTTTGATAAGCTACAAGGCTCTACCTACTCCAGTAGGATTGAACTTAAAAGTGGCTATCATCAAATAAGGATAGTGGATGAAGATATCCTAAGGACCGCATTTTGCACAACACATGGTCTTTATGAATATCTAGTCATGCCTTTTGGCTTGACTAATGCACCAGCTACGTTCAATCATCTAATGGAGAAAAGTTTTACACCTTATCGTAAATTCACCATCTACTCCAAGTCTTTGGAGGAACATAAGCAACATCTCCAAGTGATTTTTCAAGCATTGAGGGAAAACAAGCTTTTTCTCAACCAAAAGAAAAGAAAATTTTTCCTTCAAGAGAATCAGTACCTAGGTCATATTATCTCTCAAGATGGTATCTGTATGGATAGATCAAAGTTAGAGGTAATAAACGCATGGCCTAATCCAAGGAATCTACATGAGCTAAGAAGCTTTATTGGTATGTGCGCATACTGTAGACGCTTCATAGCAAAATTCTCTCAAATAGCAGGACCACTACATGAATTAACTAAGAAGAAAGTATGTATAGACTGCTAAAGAGCAAAAAGCTTTTGATAAGGTCAAGGAGAAACTTACCTCCCAACCAGTCCTCATGCTTCTGGATCTCTCAAATCCATTTGAGATCCAATGTGATGCTTGTGGTGATTGCCTTGGAGAATTTTTGCTTCAAGAAAGACATGCCATAGCATATGAGAGCCGAAGGGTCAATACGGATGAACGAGTCTTGGGAATTTATGAAAAATACCTTTTAACTGTTCTACATGCCCTAGACACATGGAAGCACTACCTATTGGGGACGCAAACCAAGCTTTCGGACAAGCAAATGAGGTGGGCAAATTTTCTTTTGCAATTTAATTTTCATATTGCTCACGTTGCTGGTAAGCACAATCAAGTGGCCAATGAACTTTCACAACGACCAAAAGTTAATGTTGTGTCTATAGCTACTCACAATGATCTATCCTCTATGATAGATGAGTATGCTACTGACCCTAATTTTAGAGACATAATGTTAGCCCTTGCTTTGGGGAAGAAAGAGGAACCATTCACCTTGCAGGATGGTTATCTTCTCCACAGCAATAGGCTATGTGTTACGCATTCCCTTCGAGAGAAAAATATGTATGAATCCCATGCTCCTCCCTATGCGCGGCATAGAGGTATTCAACCTACTCTTCAAGGAGTAGAGACGTATTTATATTGGCCTACCATGAAAGTGGACATACAAGGGTATGTTTCAAAATGTGTAGTATGCCAAAAGACCAAATACGATAGAGGGAAGCAACCTGGATTACTCCATCCATTGGCTATCTCAAATTTGAGATAGCCAATGGATTACTCCATCCATTGGCTATCTCAAATTCACCATGGGAGAGTATATCCATGGATTTCATCTTTGGATTTCCCAAGTCTATCCATGGGAATACGATAGTATGGACAATAGTCGATAGGTTTAGCAAGTAACCACACTTTATTCCTGTCAAAAATACTATTAAGGCACACCAAATGGCAACTCTCTTCATATCTCAAATTTTCAAACACCATGGATTACCCACATCCATTGTGTCAGATAGAGATCCTAGAATGACCAATAATTTTTGGAAAGGTCTCTTTGAAAATCTAGGAACAAGATTGAATTTCTCTTCGGCCTATCACCCACAAATAGATGGCCAAAGTGAGATAGCCAGTCTTAGGATACTCAATCTACTCAAGACTTATGTTACCAAAGTAGATCAAAACTCACAATGGGAAAAATACTTACCTCTTGTAGAGTATGCCTACAATAATAATGTACATACTTCTACGGGAAAAGCACCTTTTGAGATCATTGAGGGAAGACCTAAAAGTCAATCTTACGATACTCGATCTACTCGAGACTTATGTTACCGAAGTAGATCAACGCTCACAATGGGAAAAGTACTTACCTCTTGTAGAGTACGTATGCCTACAATAATATTGTACATACTTCTATGGGAAAAGCACCTTTTGAGATCATTGAGGGAAGACCTAAAAATCCCTTGCTACTCAAAGTACATGGGAAGATCTTTGCCGCCGATGAGTATAGCCGTGACCCACAAGAATATTTTCAAAAGATTAAGGAGGCTATATCTATCTCTCAACAAAGGCAAAAAGCTGCTGCTGAAAAGCACAGAAGAGCCTTAACATTCAAAGAAAATGATTGGGTCTTACTTAAGTTTCCTACGGTTCGATTAAGGCAAATGACGGGCAAAAATCCTACGGGCCATCAAACGTATTATGCTAATCTAGAAAAAAGATACTATGGTCCTTTTCAAGTTTTAAAGCCTATCAATGAGACGGCCTACCAACTCAAGTGGCCCAACCATTGGCTCATACACAATCCTTTTCATGTGAGCCTACTTAAGCCCCACAAAGGAGATCCACCAAGTGAACCAATTATTGAAGACCCTCCTGAAGTTGAATACCAAGAAGAGGTGCTACAACCCGAAGCTATCCTTTGGCATGAAGACAAGGTATCACAACATGGTAAGATTATACGACGGTATCTTATTAAGTTCAAAAATTATCCTTTTGAAGATGCTAGGTGGATGCAAGGAATACAACTTAAGGATAGTATGAACCTTGTCAATGCTTACAATGCTACATTAGAGTAAGAAAATGTACATTTTTTTTTTAAATGACCCATGTTTTTGTCTTATAAGACTAGTTCTTTTTTTTAATTGTGCACAAATTTAAATAGTATGCATGCTTAGAATCATGTTTGTGATGACGACGCCTCTCAAACACCAAGTAGAATTGGTCACTCTACTAGAGCAGACATCCTTGTGGCAGCTATATTGTCTCCCAAGCACCAAATGGATTATTCATCCATATTGGAAAGATGTCGTAGGGTAAAAAGGGATCCTCTACCCGCTAAGTAAGATTGACTAATGAGTAACGCTTTATCTCTTCTACCTCATAATCGAGGATGACTATGATTTCAACAGAGAGGTAATGTCATGAAATCTAATATCTAACCAACCCAAATAATTTTCTCATATTAAACTGATCACTTAATGTGGGAGAATAAACAAGATCAATGGTTAAGATATAGACATGTGCTTATAGATCTATCTCGACACGGGGCCAATGGTAAAGAGGGCCCAAATGAGATATGGTCTATCAAAGATCAAGGCTAACCAATGGAGCATAGGACCTTAGGGTTAACTTCATTGAAGACCTCCAATAGTTAGTGTAAAAGTCCATTGACCTTCGGTAAGCTAGGGCTGAGCTTGAGGTGGGAACCCGGCCCAAGCTTAAGGTGCTTCAAGTGCTTGATGACTAAGGTGCTTGATGATTGAGATGCTTGAGGTGCTTGACATGCTTGAGATGCTAGGGGTGTACTTCAAGTGAACCGAGCCCAAGCTTAAAGAACTTAAGGGCCAAGCTTGTGGTGGGAACTAGGCCTAGGCTTGACGGGCTTGAGGTGTTAAAAGTCAAATATCTAATCCCTACAAGGAAGGGGCGAGCCCTACATATGGGGGGATGAGACAGAACACACACACACTCACACAAGGCATGCCTAGTACAAAGAAAGCAAAGGGGACACTTGTCAAGTTCCTCCTCATGTTGCCCGCATGGTGTGCCTGAAGCCTATTGGTTGGCCATCCAAGGGGTCCAATGATAATTTAGGAGATTTAACTAATTGATTTTGCATTTATCAAGTCCTCTCTCTCAAAGAGGAAAGGGATACACTTGTCCCAAGGCTACCCTTGTTGCTTGGTATGACTCCAGGTGATGATAGGCTAGGCCTCGAGGGGTCCAATGAGCTTCAAGCATGAGCTACAAGGGGGGGTTGCTTAGTGGGTATACTCTCCCACACACACTCACACACACACTCACACACACACTCATTATGCAATGTGTAAAGTGCAAGAGCTCCATCTCCTTCTCCAAGCTCCTTGAGAAGTTGAGAGCCTAGACCAACAATCTTGGCTATGGATTGCAAATCCAACCAAGAGCCATGCTTCAATGCTTAAGCTTTCCATCTCCTTCTTCTTCATTACTATGATATTATGTATGCTAGAAAGAAGAGTTATGATAAGTGAGGAGTTAATTCTTTCTCCTATGAAATGTCTCTTCTTCCTCTTCCTCTTCCCTACCCTCATTCCCTGATAGCTCTCTCCACCTTCGAAGATGTTTGAGGTCTTGGGACTGAGGCTTGGGATAGTTAAAGCTTTCTTCAGAGTTTATGTTATGCTTGTGATGCATGAACTTTTCCATCCTCATTGAATCACCTAGGTCACAAGGAACACAAAGATTGTATTGTAACAAGTCTCTCATAATGGGAGAAATCGTAATACAACGAGGGGGAACCGGCTCCACATAAATCCGGTCCTCAACTGTTGTCATGCTCTTTAAATTCTCTCTTGAAAAAATATTGTTCATGCCAAGTTAATTAATTTCTATGCCTATGTTGTTATCTTCAATTATGTTCACCCGCTATGGTCACAAAGTAATTTCTCAAAAGTACTCTCATTAATTTTCACTAATCTCAATTTAATTGGTCAATTTCATTACATACGCCATTACATCTGCCTCCATTTGACCTATTAGTTGTTCCATTTACTGATCCAAGGAAGTATTCCCTCATGTGAGGTGCACATCATAATTTTTCTTTGCCACATGATTTTCAGCGCCAATCTGTAAATGATCTTACATTCTCATCAAATTGCCACTCAGGTCCTGGCACCTTACCTGCCTTCCTCTTTCCTTTACCATTGTTTCATCCTTCACCACCAATCAATGGGTAACTAGAATTAGTTGCATTGATGTTCTAGTAGTAATAATTAGCGTCCATGACAACTTCACTAACCACCTATGCATTCATACAATCACAAAGATTTCCCTCTTCCATAGGTGGCTTGTGAACTTGTCGTGGACACTAATGCTTTCCCTATTTCATAGGTGGCTTGTGAACTTTTCATGGAAGAATAAACACAAAGATTTTCTAGAAAAGCTTCAAAAAATACCCTTAAATGTTCTCTAAAGGTAGTGTTTATTAATCGTTCAATGTAGCGAGGGCACTGGTTGATATCGCTCCATCTGCATCTGGTAGATGCATGGTTAGGTGGCACACTCTTATCGAGGTAGCTTCCATGTTTTCTAAATAAACATATAAAAAAATGAGCATCACTATCTAATTAGAAATCTTTTCCAATTCCTATCATGGAAGGGCACATCAAGCACCTTCAAATGAGCTATTGAGCATTGAGTTTGGAAGTGACATTGGAAAGTTATGCTAGAATATATTAAATTTCCAAGACATAGGTGTTTAGTCCACCTTATGTACATAACACATTAGGTCATGCAAGTTTGTTAGGCAAGAATAGCTTGAGATCAAATAGTATGCATTTGGATGTGTGTGGGCATATGCCTAACACGTTACTAGGTGGTGCTGATTACCTTATTACCTTCATAGTTGATGTAACTCATAAGGTTTGGACATTCCCATTAAGAATATAGATGACAACTTCTGTATCATTCAAAAATTGATCTTTTATGCTCAAAATGAATTAGATAGAAAGCTGGAGTTCTTAAAAAATGATAACCTTGGCGATTATGTCTCTAATAAATTCCAATGTTTTGTCATACAAATGGAATTAAGGGAGAGCTTATTGCTCCTCATGTAAGTTCCCAAGGTGGAGTTCTTGCAATATGAAATATCAGGTTGTCCAATGGATTTTGGATTGAAGTTATAAAAACTAAAATGCCAGAGTGGACATAAACTTTCATATGATCACTTGAGAGTCTTTGGTTGTGAGGAGTTCGTGTAAGACTCTTGAACCAAAGTTTGAAGAATATATTTTTGTGGCCATGTGAAAAATGATGAGATGGGATATTTTTATGTGAGTTTCATAGTCTTGTAGGACTTTCCATAGCATTTATGCCATATTTAATGAGAAGAAGAGGCAATAAAACCTTATTTTTAAAGATGTTAAGATGAGAAGACTACTTTCTAGGATGTTACACTATCTCTCTAGGCAAAGACAACAAGCTATCCATGCACCAAATGGTGACAAAAACTGCACAAAGGGATACATCTAGTAGATTTGATATTGCAAAAATTAATGCTAATTCATTGAATAGTGCTAAGATTCTAGTTGTATAGCATTGAGATGAGTCAAAGTATATTTCTAGGGTACCTAAATAGTCTGTGTCCTGCTTAGACAACATCATGTTGCCAGATTGTAGAGTGCCCTCCTGAAATGATGATGCTATGTTATGAAATGACAAAATCAATGAAATACAAGAGGTTGATTCTTGGATTCAAGATTTTTGAAATAAATTCAATTGTAGAGAAAAGCTCATCAACCTTTAGAGTTTCTAGCACAAAGGAGGGATCACACACAAAATGGACCTAATTTCCTCAGCATGCTCATTCTAAAATTAATCAAACAAGGTTAAAGTGGTATGGAACATATACCCTTGAGAAAGAGAGAGAGAGAGAGAGAGAGAGAGAGAGAGAGAGAGAGAGAGAGAGAGAGAGAGAGAGAGAGAGAGAGAGAGAGAGAGAGAGAGACAATTACATAGGAGATTTTGACAAAATCAATGACATACAAGAGGTTGATTCTTGGATTCAAGATTTTTGAAATAAATTCAATTGTAGAGATAAGCTCATCAACCTTTAGTGTTTCTAGCACAAAGGAGGGATCACACACAAAATGGACCTAATTTCCTCAGCATGCTCATTCTAAAATTAATCAAACAAGGTTAAAGTGGTATGGAACATTGGCTACCATGATACTAGATGATTGAAAATCTACTAGTGCTAAACTTCTACGAGTGAGGATGGGGATGGATGCAAGCTATTCAAGATAGGTGAGGGATCCCCCTAACTTGGATGAACTACTAATTGCTTACAAAAAAGACCATTGTATGAGTCTTACCATAGGCTGAGCGAAATTTTGCGAGCAGAGAAAAACTCGAAATGGTGGTGTTTTTATCTCTCAGCAGCAAGGATTTCCTTAACGTGATTACAAACATGTGAACACATTAATAACATTGATTGATCACGTTTCAAAATACGTGATCACAAACATGTAAACACGTTAATAACATTAAGTGATCACGTTTCAAAATATGTGATCATACGTGATCACGTTAAATATTCATGTGACTTCCCCTTAACCTATAGAAATCATCCAATTTGGTAAGCGCACTATGATTTTTCCATTTCTTAATGGGCTCCATTTAGGGTTCACATAGTTTCCAAGTAAGCTCATGAGGAAAAAAACGTACCTTGGTGGGGTTTTGGTGGGTTGCCACATCACCACTTATTGGCTTTTTTGTGATCACATTAATTGTGATTATGTGAATGTGATTATAAACATTGTGATCACAAGAAATTTCACTTGATCATGTGAATATTAAATCGCCTCCTCAGCAATGAGATTCCGGTTTCGAGGACCATAGAGATTCAAATTTCCTCCAAAGGTTTCCAATGGCCTCTTGAACAAAGCCTCAACACACTATTGCTAGTACCTTGCACATTGCCATTAAAGTTACTTTTGCTTGTGATCCCTCCCTCTCCTAGAGGCATGCGTATTATTTCTCTATTCCAATTGTATTAGCTAGAATCATTTTAGACTCCTTTATAGTTTGGCTATTGTAGATAACTTGATGTAAAGCAACCAGACAGGTCCTTGTATCGAGCTCATAACATGTTTGGCCAGGTTAAGAACTTCTTCCGTAAGCCACAATGGTGCCACGAGCTCGTTGCTCATATTGGAAGCCCATACACATAATAAAAAAAGTATATCCATTGTCCCTGCTTGCTAGCAGTAGTAGTGTCTCAATCTGTTCCACCTCGTGTCATCATTCACCTGCCCTTTTTGCCTCACAGTACACCACGTCGCAACCCAATAAAATCACTACTCTTCTCGTGTCTAAAACTTTTGAATTGTGAAAAAAAGGAACCCCCTCAGTACTTTCCTTTCATTTTTCATCTTCCCTTAGAATCTAATCCGTTGATTCCCCTTAAACAAAATGCAGCCACAATCATAGGCACATGGTAGGGTTTAGTTCAATAGCATTGATAAGACTTTCAAAAATTGGTTGAACTTAGTGTAAAAGACCATAAATTTAGTCATTGGTACCCACAATTTTTGCACGAATGTTTTTGCACGAATTTTAACGAAACATTGGATGTTGTTTTGTGTAGGTTCTTTCATGAGTGTAGTTACTATTGAGGTTATGATCAAAAGTGAGGGATTATAATTTCTATGAGTACTTTGAATAACATTTGATAAGGTTGCAAAAGCATTTCTTGAGATGTGTTTTAGATTTCATGTACCATTTTATTTAATTTCGCAAAAAACGACACTAAAGTGTCCTTTTTGGTACCAAACTAGTGTTAAATGTTCTCTAAACGTAGTGTTTATTAATCGTTCAATGTAGCGGGGGCAGTGGTCAATATCGCTGCCTCTTAAATGGGTAGATGCATGGTTAGGTGGTACACTCTTATCAAGGTATCTTCCATGTTTTCTAAATCAACATATAAAAAAATGAGCATCACTATCTAATTAGAAATCTTTTCCAATTCCTATCATGGAAGAGCACATCAAGCACCTTGAAATGAGCTATTGAGCATTGAGTTTGGAAGTGACATTGGAAAGTTATGCTAGAGTATATTAAATTTCCGAGACATAGGTGTTTAGTCCACCTTATCTACATGACACATTAGGTCATGCAAGTTTGTTAGGCAAGAATAGCTTGAGATCAAATAGTATGCATTTGGATGTGTGTGGGCATATACCTAACATGTTACTAGGTGGTGTTGATTACCTTATTACCTTCATAGTTGATGCAACTCATAAGGTTTGGACATTCCCATTAATAATATGGATGACACATTCTGTGTCATTCAAAAATTGATCTTTTATGCTCAAAATCAATTAGATAGAAAGCTTAAGTTCTTAAAAAATGATAACTTTGGCGATTATGTCTCTAATAAATTCCAATGTTTTGTCATACAAATAGAATTAAGGGAGAGCTTATTGCTCCTCATTTAAGTTCCCAAGGTGGAGTTCTTGCAATATGAAATATCAGATTATCCAATGGATTTTGGATTGAAGTTATAAAAACTAAAATCCCGGAGTGGACATAAACTTTCATATGATCACTTGAGTGTCTTTGGTTGTGAGGACTTTGTGCGATACACCAAAAGAGCTTAGAAAGAATCTTGAACCAAAGTTTGAAGAATATATTTTTGTGGCCATGTAAAAAATGATGAGATGGGATATTTTTTTGTGAGTTTCATAGTCTTGTAGGACTTTCCATAGCATTTATGCCATATTTAATGAGAAGAAGCAGCAATACAACCTTATTTTTAAAGAGGTTAAGATGAGGAAGGCTACTTTCTAGGATGTTACACTATCTCTCTAGGCAAAGACAACAAGCTATCCATGCACCAAATGGTGACAAAAAGTGCACAAAGGGATACATCTAGTAGATTCGATATTCCAAAAATTAATGGTAATTCATTGAATAGTGCTAAGATGCTAGTTGTATAGCATTGAGATGAGTCAAAGTATATTTCTAGGGTACCTTAATAGTCTGTGTCTTGCTTAGACTACATCATGTTGCCAGATTGTAGAGTGCCCTCCTGAAATGATGATGCTATGTTATGAAATGACAAAGCTTACATAGGAGATTTTGATGAAATCAATGACATACAAGAGGTTGATTCTTGGATTCAAGATTTTTGAAATAAATTCAATTGTAGAGACAAGCTCATCAACCTTTAGTGTTTCTAGCACAAAGGAGGGATCACACACAAAATGGACCTAATTTCCTCAACATGCTTATTCTAAAATTAAGCAAACAAGGTTAAAGTGGTATGGAACATATACCCTTGAGAGAGAGAGAGAGAGAGAGAGAGAGAGAGAGAGAGAGAGAGAGAGAGAGAGAGAGAGAGAGAGAGAGAGAGAGAGAGAGACATTGGCTACCATGATACTAGACGATTGAAAAACTACTAGTGCTAAACTTCTACGAGTGAGGATGGGGATGGATGCAAGCTATTCAAGATAGGTGAGGGATCCCCCTAACTTGGATGAACTACTAATTTCTTACAAAAAAGACCATTGTATGAGTCTTACCATAGCCTAAGGGAAATTTTGCGAGCAGAGAGAAACTCAAAATGGTGGTGTTGTTATCTCTCAGCCGCAAGGATTTCCTTAACATGATTACAAACATGTGAACACATTAATAACATTGATTGATCACGTTTCAAATTACGTGATCACAAACATGTAAACACGTTAATAACATTAAGTGATCACGTTTCAAAATATGTGATCATACGTGATATTCATGTGACTTCCCCTTAACCTATAGAAATCATCCAATTTGGTAAGTGCACTATGATATCTTCATTTCTTAATGGGCTCAATTTAGGGTTCACATAGTTTCCAAGTAAGCTCATGAGGAAAAACACATACCTTGATGGGGTTTTGGTGGGTTGCCACATCACCACTTATTGGCTTTTTTGTGATCACATTAATTGTGATTATGTGAATGTGATTATAAACATTGTGATCACAAGAAATTTCACTTGATCATGTGAATATTAAATTGCTCCTCAACAATGAGATTCCGGTTTCGAGGAGCATAGAGATTCAAATTTCCTCCAAAGTTTTCCAATGGCCTCTTGAACAAAGCCTCAACGCACTATTGCTAGTACCTTGCACATTGCCATTAACGTTACTTTTGCTTGTGATATTTCCCTCTCCTAGAGGCCTGCGTATTACTTTCTCTATTCCAATTGTATTAGCTAGAATCTTTTTAGATTCCATTATAGTTTGGCTATTGTAGATAACTTGATGTAAAACAACCACACAGGTCCTTGTATCGAGCTCATAACATGTCTGGCCAGGTTAAGAACTTGTGCCGTAAGACACAATGGTGCCACGAGCTCGTTGCTCATATTGGAAGCCCATACACATAATAAAAAAAGTATATCCATTGTCCCTGCTTGCTAGCAGTAGTAGTGTCTCAAGCTGGTCCACCCCGTGTCATCATTCACCTGCCCTTTCTGCCTCAGAGTACACCATGTCGCAACCCAATAAGATCACTACTCTTCTCGTGTCTAAAACTTTTGAATTGTGAAAAAAAGGAACCCCCTGAGTACTTTCCTTTCATTTTTCATCTTCCCTTAGAATCTAATCCGTTGATTCCTCTTAAACAAAATGCAGCCAAAATCATAGGCACATGGTAGGGTTTAGTTCAATAGAATTGATAAGACTTTCAAAAATTGGCTGAATTTAGTGTAAACTAGTATGTGACCCGCGCGTTGCTGCGGCTAAGAAAAGCATGGTTATTGGATCTCTCTCTCTCTCTCTCTCTCTCTCTCTCTCACACACACACACACACACACACACACACACACACACACACACACACACACACACACACACACACAAAGTCATATATAGGTAGGTGTGTGTGTGTGTATCTGCGTGCCCACGTGTGAGGAGAATGAAATTGTACACTACAAGAGGTTGTGTGCTCTTGTGACGCTGTGAGCGACGGAAATACACTAGGTTTTTATAACCCCCGGCGTCGCTAAAACCGTCGCTACGAGCGTCGCTATATGCGTCTCTATAAGCGTCGCTATATAGAGACGCTCATAGCGACGCTCATAGCAACGGTTATAGCGACGTTTACACAGAAGATTATAGCGACGCTACAGAGCCATAAATAGCGACGCCCGAGAGAATTTTTTTTTGGTGGCAGGGCATTGAATGCCCTGCCACCCATCAACCATATTGTACTTGATTCACTTTTTAAAAAAAGTGCAAGGGTAGATAATAGACCCAAAATAGTCACCCACAAGACGCATTGTTTGCAAAATTGACAATTGTAAACATCATAGGCAAAATGAATTGATTGGCAAATGTAATAATGACAATTGTACAACATCATAGGCATAAAGAATTGATTGGCAAAAGGAACTGCGGTGACAAATGTAATAATATACATGGTTCAAAAAGACGTATAAAATCCGTCTCATGATACATAAGCTATGAGAAACCCTAAACTAATGCTATCTAGCTATGGCTAAACTGACGTCGTCTAGTCAGACGTCTCATCGCGTCCAAGCGGCGTATCTGTCGGATTCTGGAAAAAGAGACAATAAGCTAGCTTTCAGTAAGTATAAACATATAACGACATTTATAAAACAATACAAAAAATAGAAAAGAGTAAACCCTAATACTAACCATGCCGCCGCGAGAACTGAGAATGTCCATCAGGGCGTTTAAGCCCTTCCTGCCTGTGTACTCGCGCTCGTACGGTGTGGGATCACGTCCTGTCATCGACCACTGTCAAAATATACAAAGATTTCATTATGTTAGAACTAAAAAACTCATAAACCCTAAACTATCAAACATAAAGAGCAATGTGAAAACACTTACAAAATCGGCCTCAAATGATGCCCATCCACCGCTCCCCAAGTGGTGCCAGCTCCCTGCCTCTACTCGCGCTCTGGCTGCATCCTTTTGTTGCTTCCACTTGTCGGGATTCTCGCGTGCTGCTTTCTTCGCATTCTTCCAATCTTCTTTGGCCAGCCAATCTGGCCTGTTCCACCCATTCTTGATTGCTTTTTGCACTTCGGAACGCTTGTGTTTGCAGTATTCGCGCATTCGAATCTTCATCAGGTCTTCATTGAAGCGCTGATCCTGTGTTGGAACGGGAAACTCATCATGAAGTATGCTGATGACTCTGTTTTTTAAATCACTTGGTACTTCACTCCATTTGTTTAGTATGTAGTGTCTAAACATCTGAGAGCAAAGACCACGCATGCGCGAGATCACCTTCTTGCCGTCATCATCCATGATGATGCCGCCGCTGAAGTCGACGGAGTAAGACAAGCCCTCTGGCCGGTGACGCGTGAACCTGGGTGTCCCGACAGGGGTCTCTAGCGGCGTGTCGATGGGGGTACGGACGTCAGGTGTCTCCACCGGCGTCTGGGCCCCGAAGCGAGGAGTGTCGAGTGGGGTGGCTCCTGGCGGAGTAGGTAGAGGTGTGTAGCTTCTAGGAACAGTTAGCCGTGCAAAACCTGGTGTAGATGGCGATGTTGTGGCTGGTGTGGGGGCGGGCAAAGAAGGGGAGGGTAAAGAGCCTCGTCGAACACAAGGCGGTGTGGAGGCATCGGTGGCGGAATCCCCACAACAACCGCCACCGCCACCACTAGAGCGCCGGTGTCTAGACGAGTGTGAAGCTCGTCTCGTCGACGCCGAAGCTTCGGAGCGCGCCGAATGCTCCGAAAGAGAGGGAGATGCGGATGGAGTAGGAATGCGCGATGATGCACCAGAGCGATGACGCTCCACGTACCACTGTCTCTGCTGCGATGACAAAGAAGAAAGAAACTCCTCATCATCCATACCTGCATTAAACACACGAATATTTAAACTTAATATTGAATGAATAGAGTAGACAATAACGTAAAGACCATTAAATACAATGACGTAATGACGCATATTAATACAATGACACAATGAATTGAGTGATAGAAGAGGCAAGTCGAAAACTCAGAATTTTCAATCAAAAGATGTGAGCGCGAGTAGAAAAGAGCGTTATACACCATGGAAGGTACTTAGAGAGCCAGAGTTTTACAACACGGAGCAAAATTGTTCAAATACAATATTTGTGGCTTTAAGAGATCTCTCTCTCATCCTCGCATAACTCAGCATAAATTCCTATATCTATATAGAGCTCTTCGTTTAAACACATATCCTCTGTTTCATTTTGTAGCTCCTCTGCATGCACCCCATATAGAGTAGTAGCATCTTGATGCTCGTCTGGCACCACCGCAGCGGCTTCTGATTGAGCATCTTCTCTGATCTCCTCCATTGATGCCGTTGTGATTGGCACATGGTAGCCTTCATACGTCCTTGCACTACGAGGGGCTACCTCTATGACATACCACCACTTTGATGTAGACTTTGTAGGATGAAATATTACCTGCCAGAGCCACATAACTTACATGAGAGCTTTCAAGCACATAACTTGTAAAAGGGGGATATTAACTATTTACATACTTACTTGTTCACAATGCTCGGGTAGTACGAAAGTGTCTCTTAGGTCAGTCCATTTCTTAGTAGAATCCACCTCAAGAAAACCAGACTCTCCTCTACGCACAGTAACGTTGCGACCTCCATGATTATCTTGAACCATTGCACGTCGAACAAGTCGACAAAAAATCCTCTGTAATCGATCCTCAAAATCTCTTGCAGCGTGCCGAAGTAAGTGAGTTCCGCCACCACAGGATCTGCATCAGAGGAACGTCGTCGACTAGACTGTTCAAATTTTGCCATGATTCCACAATCTTGAGTAAAACGCTTTTTGTCGATTCGTTCCACCCTAAAATGTCGACCTTTACACCATGCTGCTGTGTATGACTTATACTACAACGAACAAAGATTATGAGTGGCCGTTCAAACGTTTATAAATAAAGTCACTTGCTAGTCGTACATTGCAAACTTACCTTGGTCACGCAACCCCGAGAGTACTCCCACTCTTCCTCAGTCACTTTGTCACCGCATTGTTGTGCGCTTTTCAATTGGTTGTGCAACCATCTTAAGCTCATCAAGGTTGGTAGGTTCTCCAGAACCGCTGGATAGTGCATCGGTGGTCGTCTTCCCCATCTCCACTCGATTCGTGCCCTTTGTCGCTCTTGCTTTGCATCCTCATATTGTGAAATCCACTTTTGCATCACTGGATTGTGAAGCATGCAAAATCTGTTGATTTTAGCCTCTAGATCTTCCATCATCTTCTTCTCAACACCGAGATTGCACATGACAATCCCAGATATGCTCTCATCATCTATGGTTCGCCATAGCTTGTCCCGGGCTTTATCAAATCCGTCTAGCCACTCTCCAATGTAAACTAGGGACTCTGATACCAACCAACCTTCTGCCATGCTACCCTCCGGACGTGCCTTTTGACGCACATATCCCTTAAGCGTTTTCATGAAACGTTCTAAGAAGAACACCCATCTGGAATGAACTATGCCAGCTATTTCCACCTCATCAACTATGTGAACAAGAAGATGCACTTGAATGGTTAGCATGGTAGTAGGAAAATGTTTCTCAAACATGCACACAAGCTCCGCAGCATTCCTTTTGCTTTTGCTTTGGTATCCAAATGCTAGTGACATTTGGGTTATGGCTAAGCATTTTCTTCCTGATCCATATCTATTTTATGCCCTTGGTTTGTGGTTGAACCATCTGCTTTGTTGGAATTTTGTTGTTGCATTGTTGTTTGTCCGCCATGGCATTTCTATTCTTCCGCATCCATACTTGTTTTCTTTGTTTTGGTAACCTAAATCTTTGCATTGCGGCCGGTGACTTCATATGTTTGTAAGTAGCATGATTGGCTTTTACCTGATTATTGGTCTCGGTTATTAGGTCGTTCTTTGATGGCATTTTTGCTTTTGGCTTCTGTTCCAGTGATTGCATGGCTTGCAGCTGATCATTCTGGTATTGCTGAGAAAAGGCTATCACCTGTTGTTCATGTTCATGATGAATTTTGACTGCCGTTGCTCTCCAATCTATCTGCACATTGTACTCTTTTTGCCAAGGTTGCCCCAACATTAATTGGTGTTGTGTGCTTTCATCCGCCACTACATAGAATTTGTGTGAGTAAAGATATTGATGTATCTGTACATGCAATATAGTCCATCCCAATGTTTTCAACGGGTGTGATGTGCTACTTTCTAACACTTGAGGAGTAGGATGAACTTGACCTATGACTTTGAGCTGTTGGTATAATCCATAAGAGATTAAATTTGCTTGAGCTCCCGAATCAAGCAATGCTGTTGATTCAACTTGATTATTGCCCACTTTGACCACAATTATTGGCTCCACTGTCTCTTCATCCAACTTCGTCAATCAAATGGCATTGATTCGCAATGGTGGTCCACTTTGTTGTTGTTGTCGCAAAAGTCTTCTTTTTGCAATGCGTTCTTGTGCTTCTGCTTGAGCTTCCTCTCGTACTCTCTGTTTTTCCTTGATGAATTTGTTGGAGCATCTCCTGTGTGAGTGGTAGATGATATCTCTTCAGTCTACATCCACTAATCCAGTTTGGCATTTCTTCACCTACTAATGTAGCAAGCTTGACCGCTCCACTTTGTGATAGATCACTAATCACAAATGGTCCCATCCCTCGCTTTTTAAGTTTCTTGGCATGTTTCTCCAAGGTATAAACAAGTACGTAATCACCTATTTTGAACTCTTTGGTACGCACATGTTTGTTAAAAAATTCTTTTTGTCTTCTCTTTTTAACATAGATTGAAGCGACAGCTCGTAAGCGGAGTTCATCTAGCTTTTCAAGATCATCAATTCTTGAAGAGAGCTCATGCCCTGTCCATTCTAAGCTTTTTGCTACTCGTAGAGTTGGAATAAAAAACTCTATGGGTAGCATAGCATTTAGGCCAAACACCATGTTGTATGGTGTTGTTCCGATTGATGTTTTGTAAGCTACCCTGTATGCCCATAGTGTTGAGTGTAGCTGCTGATCCCAATCTGTTCTTGATTCTGACACTTTTTTAGTGAGAACTGTGCAAAGTGTTTTATTTGTGGCCTCAGCTTGCCCATTGGCCTGTGGATGGTATGGTGCAGACTTCCTATGTATGACCATGAATTCCTCTAGCAGATATTCAATGACTTCATTAAGAAAATGTGTCCCCCGATCACTGACAATTTCTATTGGTAACCCGTATCGTACAAAAACATTCTCATACAAAAATTGTGCAGTGGTGCGTGCATCAGCTTTTTGTGCTGCCTTGGCTTCGACCCATTTTGTGAGATAGTCCGTAGCCACAATGATATATTGGGTATGGGTGCGATATGCAGGGGGTGAGATAGGTCCCACAAAATCAATGCCCCATTTTGCAAATGCTCTTGCTCCCATCATTGGCCGTAATGGCATCTCATCTCTTTTTATTGGTACCTTGGTGCGTTGACATGCGTCACAACGCTTTACAAACTCTTCAGCATCCATGTGCAATGTGGGCTACCAAATTCCTGCGGTTAAAACAATTTTTGCCGTCTTATTGCCCGAAAAATGGCCTCCACTTATTCCGCTATGTGCATGTTCTAGAATCAGCAGGTATTCGCTTTCACTTGCACAGATTCTAAGTTGATTATCCTTTCCTCGCTTATAGAGTTGGTTCCCAATTAACTGAAATTCACGAGCTTCCAGCTCTATAGCTTTTTTCCGTGCTCTTGTGATGTTCTCAGGGAACGTCCTGGTGGTTAAGAAGTCAATGATATATTGACTCCATGAAGGTGCTATGTTTATCTGAAACAAAGTTGCGTGATCCACTAGTCTTTTGGCACTACATATAGTACAATTGGTAACATAAGAATGCGTGTCCGCATACATAGTTGGCCAATAAAGCCCTAACTGTTTCAGTCTCTGGTGTGTTTTCACTGTTGAACAATGAAATGCACAACCCTCGATATGTGCCTCTTCAAGGTAGCACTCGAATTCTTCCGGATTTATACATAATCGTAGGATTAGGTCCGATCCAAGATGATACAGCCGTCCTGCTATCAAGTGGAAGTTTTTTGTTTGTTGAATTGTTTGTTGTTTGGATCTGTATTCCGTATTATCAAACTTACTTCCAAAGGAAAGAATGCTAACAGTTTTCTGAGACCATTTGGGTACCATTTCAATATTGAAAAGATAAGCATCTGGTATGTCATCATCTACACCTTTAGGAGCTTCCCCGTTGTGTATCCTTGAAAGATGATCCGCTCGTAGATGGGTTTTACCCTTTTTGACCACCACTGTGAAGTCAAATTCTATCAATATAATAAACCAGCGGACAATTCTCCCTGTATTGCATGGTTTATTTACCATATACAAAAGAGCTTGATGATCTGTGAAGAACACAAATTTATTTGCGAGCAAATAATGCCGAAATTTCTTTACAGCATAAATCATTCCTAACCCTTCCCGCTCGGTGGTTGTATAGTTCTTTTCTGCACTGTTTAACTGTCGGCTTGCATAGCAAACCGGAAAATCCATTTTTTCGTCTCCAGGTTGAGCCAGAATACTTCCAATGGCATATGCTGAAGCATCAATGTGCACATGGAATATCTTTTACCAATCTGGTGCCTTTAGTACAGGTGCTGATATAAGATTTTCCTCCAGCTTTTGGAATGAAGTTTCACACTCATCGGTCCAATGGAAATTGACTAGCAAACGATACAGAGGTTGTGCGATAACCGCATACATGTATATGAATCTTCGATAATATCCGCAGTGTCCCATGAAGGATTGCACTTGTTTCGCATTAGTAGGCCTGGGTAGGTCTACAATGACTTTGACTTTGTCTAAGTCTGTGGTTATGTCATTTCTTGAGACAATGTGTCCTAAGATTAGGTCTTGCTTAACCATGAATACACACTTTTCCCGGTTAAGACAGATTCGATACATCCTGCATTTTCCAAAGACCTTTTGCAAATGGTCAATATGTTCCTCTCGTAGAAGAGAGTGATAGGCATTGACCAAGAAAGACGAGATTATAACCCGGTGGTTCTGATCTTCGTGCACCTCTAGACCGAGGTGTGCGGGGATTGGACATGACTAGAGAATGTGAGGTAGTTTACAGTGTGAACAAAGAGAGAGAGAGAGAGAGAGAGAGAGAGAGAGAGAGAGAGAGAGAGAGAGAGAGATAAAGACGAAGAATGCCAATAGAAGATTAAATTTGTTGTCCAGGTTATACCATTTTTACCCTCATTATGAGTAGTGACGTATCTTATTATAATAAAAAACCGCAACCTAATTTCATTCATAATTAGGAATTTACACTTTAAAACCAAAAACAAAGTATAGGCGGGGTATTGGTGCATCATTGCTACGCATTTAGATGCATTCTGGGTCAAAAACGACTAGGTCAAAAACTCACTGCTGTTAATAATCGTGATTTTTGCACTTGACCTAAAGTGAGATTTGAGACCATAAGCATGTGTGCTTAGGTCTTATAAACGTGTCCTAGAATTTTCATAACATTTGGATGTCGTTTGATGCTGTAATGGATGTGATTTGTTTGCCGATGAACGATTATCTAATTTTGGTGATTTTAGTCATTTGAGTGTAGCTTGAGTTAGATGCGAGTTTTTTGTTGTTTTCCAAGAAATTGACAACCTCTTGTAGCCTCTATGAACTAATCAATACAGCTTCATCCCATGGATTGACAATTATATTTGTGGTTCTTGCTATGTCTGCAATAAGATAGGAGTGAGGTTACACACCCGTCCCACAACATTTTTTGAAGTCTTCAATTCACGGTTATGGTTTGTCCCAGGGTTTGTCAGTGCAGTGTGCACCCATGAAATTGTATTTGATATATATTTTTTAATTGTCTAGTGCAAAAATGATGCCAGATCAAAAGAATATTATTATGTGTGCCATTCAAAAATAATGTATTTTGGAAATATCATCATGTGTAGATGGTCACATACAGCTGATTAGTGAAAGTGACATCATCATTTAAGATGCCACTAGTGCTATATAGGAGAACACAAAGCATAGGCTATGAGGTGAAGGCCAATATGAGTTGCTAATTCCAACAGGGATCCGAGAATTTTAAAGTTGTGTCATTGCCAAATTGGTCCATTGTAGGAGGCTGCTACAGTGAGAAGACTCACACAATCCTAAGACAATGTGTGTGTGATGGCAATGGTTAACATTAAGCATGTGTTTGTGTCAGTCTCCATACAAGCTCAATGATTCTTGTAAAGTGTATGAACACCTTGCAAGTGTATGTCAAGCCTGTACAAATACTTCCTAATATCTCTGATGTGTGTGGGTGTGTGTGCATACCAGTGTGCTGCTTATTTTGTGTGTGTTTGTGTCGTATCTTTTATGGTGAAAAAACAAACTCTCTTGCATACTATTTTGCATCTACAACTAGGTGGTGTCCCTTTTGAATTGGGTTTGGGTTGGTTTTGTTGAGTTGTCTTGTGCTATTTCATAGCCCCAAACTAGTAGCATGAGAGTGTCTTGGTTCTTGCATGTGACTTGATTATTGATTCCTTATGCTTGAATGGCTGGTTATTGGTAATTATGCAAAGTACAAAAAACTAGTAGCATGAGAGTGTCTTGGTTCTTGCATGTGACTTGATTATTGATTCCTTATGCTTGAATGGCTGGTTATTGGTAATTATGCAAAGTACAAAAAACTTGGTATGCTTCAAGAGATGGTTTTGGAATTTTGTTGGTTTCTAAAATTGGAATACTAATGGGGTTGTTGCTCTTTGGTCTAGTGTCCATGATACTTGAAATGGAATGTGTAATTTGGCACCAATGCCTTGCTTGTATAATTTTATGCTTCATTATTATTGACCTTGATTAGTTTGGATGTATTGAGGAGGCCCTGCCTTTACAAGTCTTTTTTCTCAAACATAGGTAGTTCTTGACGTGGGTATGTATTGACTAACAAGTATGGTCTGCATTAAAAGTCATTAAAACTAGGTAGTTCTTGACATGGGTATGTGTTGACTAGCAAGTATGGTTTGTATTACAAATCATGGATTGCTCAAATTACACAAGCATGATTAGTCTTGGTAGCATAATTCCTTTGAGTCTTATGTTTGGTAGGTCCCATAAGAATGAGATACTAGAATCTGAGTTCTTTTTATTGATCTTGGCACTAAGTCGTTTGGACATGCTTTGAGACACTTCAAAAAATAGCTACCATGATTTACTTAGCATATGGATTAGTTCCCATCTCTGAAATTGAGCATGACGGTTCTATTTAAAAAGAGGATACAAGGTTGTCTCTAGGAGGATCTGTTTTTTCCTTTGTGAGAAGATTGCAATTTTTTCCCTTAGGATAGTCTGATTGTCTAGCTGCTTGTTATTCTATCTTTTCATTGTTTAGGACTCAATGAATTTACTAGTTTGAAGATAAGGGATAGTTTATGAATTGATGACTTTGTATTTTTCTAGAAGAGGTTGCTTTTGGCACTAGCATTATTCTATTTATTGGTCTATACTACTTGGCAAGAGGTAGCATTATGCTAGAATATCCTATTTGATCTAGCTTCTCCTAAAAACACGGGATTGAATGGAAGCTTTAGATTTAGGATACAACTTTGTGTATATTTCTTGTTTACTTGGATAATTATTGTAAAACTATTCGGCATCAACACCATATTGTTGTTGGGTTTTGGAATACTTTCAAATTGACAACTTGAATCTTTTTCTTGATCCAGATCCAAAAATGGAATTTTAGCGTTTGAATTTATTATTGACTACCAAATACATCAAGGATCTTGCTAATGTTTGATAACTTGGTATTGGTTAACTTATTCACTAAGAACACTTCATTTATGGTTGCACCTTTCCTAAAGAGAATGGGTTCTAGGAGGGCCACTTTATGGAGGTGATTAACATTTTGACAAATAGATGCACGTCATGTGTGCAAGAATGGTGGGTGTGTAAGAGTGGTCAAAGGATGCACTTTTCTCCCCAAAAAAGGGGGTGGATAACTTTATGATTTTTGGCTTTCCATAACTCTTGCATATGATCTCCAATTTGAGCAAAGATTATAGATCTATAATCTACACACCGATCTCTTTCCATAGATATGTTAGATGATATAGTTTTGCTCGTTAGATTTTAAATTTCATTTTGGGGGGAAATTTGAATTCAAATAAACTAACCAATTTTTGTGTTTGAATTCAAAAGCTGTATTTTGATTGCTTTCTTAATACTAGAGGTTTGACTCCCTCCTCCAAAGAAAGAGGCCGTACTAGACCCCATTCTGTTCCTAATGCATAGGTAATAATGACTTGTTTGAAATCTAAGGTGGATAGAATGCTCTTTTGTATGTAGATCTGGTTGAAGAATGGTCATTCTCCGATCCTCTTGTTATTATTTGCAACTGGTCACTTCTTATTGGATGGAGATTATTTTCCCCCTTAAGAACTTCTAAATTTTAAATATAGTATGCTTTTATAGAGCTAACCTTATCTTGCAAAAGCTATATGCAGAGTCTAAAAGAGAACCTTGGTATTTTAAAATAATTTCAAAAAAACATCATGAAGACTTCAAGGTTATGGTTTCAATCCATAACGGTGATTGCATGGGATGCATTTTGACTTCAAGGTTATGGTTTCAACCCGTAAGGGTGATTGCATGGGATTCATTTTGACCTTTTCCTATACTTTTCCTATACTTTTTTCTACAATAAATACAATTTTCTGAAGTTGACTATCATAATTTGATTCTTCCTCTTTGATTTTAGTAGCCTCCCTTGATATTTTCTTTTCAAATCTGAATTCTCTTCTTGTCTTGACTCTTGACTAGTGTCTCCTTCTTATCATATGGTTCTTTCTCATGATGCTTCTCTCAATAATACTAATAGTTTCATGATTGGACTCCTAGTTTTTTGGTTTAATACTCTCTTCTATGTTATTGTGGTGCAACCTAGCTTTGGTGATTTATCCCTTCTCTTAATTTTAATTCTCATTTCATTGGTTGATTCCTAATCTAATTCTCTTACTAGAATTTGTAGAGTTTATAGATTGTCTACGATCTTTTTCATTGCTACTAGAATTAAAGGCTCATTGATGCCACATTGGATTGGGGGTTCTGTGGTGAAAAGGAACTAATTTTTAGTGGCCTTGAGGAAAATAGATTCTTTTAAACATGCAGGGTTTTGAAAAAAGTACTTTAACATTTTTAACAGTTTGTAAGTGGGAACTTATAACAATGTGGGTCTAGATGGCCAATAAGTGTTGTCTTTGTGTGTTGTTTTCTATACCTCTATGAGCCAGCTCTCCTCTCTTTCCCTCCTCTCTCTATATCTCTCTCTCTCTCTCTCTGTAGCAACAACAACTTGTGTCCTCTAACAACCAACTCTCTATCCCTCCCTCCCTCCCTCTGTCTCTCTCTCTCCCTATTCTTCTATTTCTGTTGAAACAACAACCTGTGTCCTCCACAAACAGCTGTGTGTGTGTGAGAGAGAGTATGACTGAGAGAGAGAGAGAGAGAGAGAGAGAGAGAGAGAGAGAGAGAGAGAGAGAGAGAGAGAGAGAGAGAGAGAGAGAGAGAGAGAGAGAGAGAAGAAAGCCCTTCCACCAATTTGTACTCATCAACATATTAGTAACAAAGACTATATGTGCAACTATTGGGGAAAAAAGAAACACAAATCAATGAAATAAAGGAAAGGAGTCCTCTTGATATCATCAAGGTGGCATTGCCAAATAACAAGTCAAGAAAGAACCTATGCAAAGCAAAGGCTCATTGTTGCGAAGGGAAAACTTAGGGGAGTCAAGTATCCAAACAATAGGAGATACTCAAGGAGATCATGCAACATCAAACATTTTCCAAGTTGAGAAAATCAGATACTGAATCAAGTCTTGTTTATAGAGTTTGTAATACATTGACTCAGATCAAGGTACCCCACTCTGCAAGCAATCTTCTTTTTGAAAAGAACCTCTTTGATGATGATTTTGAATAGCTTTGAAAGAGTAAAAACATTGAATCAATAAAAAAAACTTGGCGTGTTGGGTGTCCATCAAAGAAACATAGCGGGAGGAAGCACTCGATTTGAGTTGATAATAGCGAGTACTACATAGTACCAAATTTTGGCATCGTATTCAAAATAATTTCTACTAATACTTACATAGTACCTTCTACCTACTTAGCATCCACATGGCTTGCTCTATATAGAGCCTGCTTTTGAACTAGTACCAAATTAAGACTAACATGTACCAATGGAAATTGGTACAAACCAACACCAAATTGGTACTAGCCTAGGACAAAATTGGTTCTAGCTAGCACAAAACTATGAATAGGAGAGACAAATTGGTACTCTATAGTACCAAAATTAGCACCAAACTATCAATAGTACCAAAAGAATACTAGAACTTATATACATGTAGGCTAGATTTGCCAAAGTGTACTGGAAACAATTCACCTGTAAAGATTGCACAATCTACAATGGACACCAAGGTGGACTTTTCTTCTCTCTATAAAAGAATGTTAAAAGCAAGTGAGCATAGCGGTTTACAAAAAAGATCAGTGTCCAAACAATGCGAGGAGCTATTTTTTAAGTCATGTGTTGGCACATCTAACTCCACAATACTTGGATAAGACTCCAACAAAGATGCTGCCTTCAAGGCCCAATCCATCCATATACATGATTCTTGTCTTGCTCCTGCATCACCCTCAGTCAACGGGCATGCCGTTCCAAAACAGTGTGTAGTTGGGTGGAGAAATATTTGTTGCTCTAAAATATGGTCACCATATGGCCCATCTGGCTCCCCAACAAAACCAATGCTCCAAAGTCCATTCGCGTTAAGCATGGGCAACTGACAAAGGTCGAGAGCCCTGATTATGGGGATGGAGTAGGCGACCATTCTCGGTCATCAATGGTCTAGGGCAAGGGGTCCAATCATATTCGTCGTAGTGATGCTAAGGGTCGACAGTGCACACAGTAAAACACATTCAATGAACGTTCTATTCTACATGCTAATGTGTCGAACGTTGATGGAATTCCTAATGGTGCTGACGTGTCGCTTTATGAGTCGTGGCCATGAGATGCATTCCAATAGCTGACATGGCAAGCATCCATCAGTTGCAAGTCAATTATGGGATATAATGATAGTATGTTTGGCAGTGGAGATCTACAGCTCCCCTCCCCTTGACCTTGACGGAGTACGAAATGGTCTCCTACTGACCATTCCCATTAATCATGGGCAAACCGACGGAGTTCAGGATCCCTAATTACAGAAATGGTCAGTAGGTTAACCATTCTTGAGCATCAATGGCGCAGGGCAAGGGGGGCCAATCATATTTGTCACAATGGTGTTGATAGTTGACAATGTTCTTATTACAACAGATTCAAGGAACGCTGCATTCCACATGCTGATGTGTCGAATAATAATGGCATTGCCAGTGCTGATGTATCACTTTTTGAGTTGTGGACATGACGTGCATTTTACCAGCTGACATGGCTAGCATCCATCAATTGCAGGTTTGATTATGGGATATAATGACAGTATGTTTGATAGTGGAGATGTGAAACCCCCCTCCCTGGACCTTGACAAAGACCATAGACTCACCCAATGTCAATACCGACATAATCACTAGCAAATAAAAAGTAAGCCTGCTAACTCATATTTACAAGTCTTCCTCTCTCAAGCATCTCTTTAACTCTCTCTCTCAATCATCGCATTCACTTTCTCTCTCTCAAAGTGGGTGCTAGTGCCAAGTGGAATTAGAGGGGGGAGATGTGTTAATACTCGCCGACAAAAACGCCAAAAGTCTAACCCTGTTCTCTTTCAATCTCTCTCTCGGTCATCTCTTTCACTCTCTCTCTTTCTCCCTCTCTCTTGCACAAGGCAAGAGTGAGAGGTAGCGCTTGCCTATGGCTTGTGTATGAGAAAAAGAGAGAGAGAGAGAGAGAGAGAGAGAGAGAGAGAGAGAGTGGGGGGGGGGGGGGGGGGGGGAGAGGGAAAGAGCTAGTTCAACAGTTGCATTTTTGCGTTCGTCAGCGAGAGAGAAGTAGAAGGAGACCAAAGACACCTAAATTGACATCAATACGGACAATGTTCACTAGAAAATAAAAAAGTTACCTATTAACTATTATTTATAGGCGAGATCTCCTCTATCAATCATCTCTTTATCACTCCCTCTCAGTCATCTCTTTCACGCTACCTCTCTGATGGTGGGTGCTATTTGTTGAAGTTTATGCATAAATATTACAGGAACCCTGGCAAATCACTTCTCCGATGTGGTGAAAAGAGTAAGGAGTCAGGACTTGAGAGCTTGGACCAATGTTCGAGAAAATATGCCTTAGCTTAATATCATGCCTTTTTTATTTCAAAAATGCCGATTGAGGGCAAGCGCAAAAGGAGAAATTTTGCCCCAAAATACATAAAAATAGTGTTAGAAAATAAAAAATAACATAATTTGTAAAAAAATTCTCTTGACAAATTCAAGAAAAGGAATTTTGTATATTTGAGAAAATTGTTTGTCCAGAACACTGGTGGCATGGACTCTTAGGAGTGCTTCTACTCTTGTCGTTGTCTCCACAACTGGCAGCCCAAGGGCCAGAAGCTATCCAAGCTTGCTTTGTCACAAAAACAGATACTCCCCTCTCCCCTCCCCTCCCTCGTGAGGCGCACAATTCCTCATTCTGAGCTTTTCTCAAAGAAGGTGTCCTTCCCCTGCTCTCCAATCTTCCTTGTGGCATTCTGTAGCACCAATGCGGATATGCATTCCGATTACCCTCCTCACCTTGGTGTGTGGGCAGGACTGTCATGCGCATGAAAAAACCAAGCACTATCACTCACAACGAGGAAAACAATCATCTCTCTCTCTCTCTCTCTCTCTCTCTCTCTCTCTCTCTCTCTCTCTCTCTCTCTCTCTCTCTCTCTCTCTCTCTCTCTCTCTCTCTCTCTCTCTCTCTCTCTCTTTCTCGCTCTCTATTTGGTGCTAGTGCCAAGCTCACTCTCTCGCTCTCTCTCCTCTTACTTTGCAGGGTAACAAAAGCAATATTGCTAGGGAACACACCGGGAACAAGCGAACCAATTCATGTCATAACTTGGTTTTGTGATAATTAATGATAATAAAAGGAAAATTTACTAAAGGGTGAAAGAATTTTAATGTAACACACTTTTTTATCTCCTAGACAATGCTAGCTAGCACAACTTTGACATATGCTAACTAGTGTAATAACATGAGCTACATCTTCAAGATTTATGACGTGTGATATATCAGTAGAAAGCTCTTGAAATAAGGAATCCAAATGTACAACCTCCGACGAATTTTGATATTATTTGTGAAAATTTTACCAGATGCCCAACTTTTATAAGATATGCTAACTTGGAAATGCTAGCTAGCACAAAAAGCGCGACACATTAACATGCTTTCACCCCAAAATACCCCTCAAATTTCAAAACTTCCAAAAATTCAAGGTTTTCTAATCTTTATTACTTCTTGACAATTGAGATCTGTTTTTGAGTTCTTAGCATGTAAATTGACACATACCTTGCAAAAGAAGGCAATGATGTCTAAAAATAATGAAGCAATTAATCTCCATAGCCTACAAAACCAGCTCAAATTCGGGGATTTTATAATTGCGAGCTTCTATTTTTTAGCTTTCCAATTGAAACCTTATTTTGAGATTTTTAACACTCACATTACACTAATAACATCTTAAAATATCATCGTGGCATGAGAAAAGTCAACACTTGATTGTACAATCCTTCAATTACCAAACAATTTATTGCAATCTGCATGCATGTCTATGCTTGAGGGAATGTAAGCCTAGGCACTCTCTTATTAGATTGAAGTGTAACTTTAAAAATATGCACCATTTGTAATTAGTTTTGATTACCACATTCTAGTCTTGTTGAGTACACCACCACAACAAAACAAATATTCTTGATTGCTTGGAATTATCAATGTGGATATATCAAGATTTCCCCCCTCCTTGTGTGTGTATAATGGCTGGTACGGAGGGTGCACCACTATTTCATCTGCCTTGTGTTGAGGCAACATTACCTTGGTGCTCTGGAGCCAACCGAGTTGGAGTCTGTACTCTAGGTCGCTTTGCATTAGCTACACCTCCTAATAACTCTCTCAAATGTTTTCTAGCACTCTCATGACCTACGCTGTCATAAAATCTAATATCTAACCAGCCCAAATGATTTTCTCATATTAAACTGATCACTTAATGTGGGATAATAAACAAAAACAAGGGTTAACATATAGACACGTGCTTACAGATCTACCTCAACACGGGGCCAATGGTAAAGGGGGCCCAAATGAGAGATGGTCTATCAAAGAGCAAGGCTAACCAATGGAGCATAAGACCTTAGGGTTAGCTTCATTGAAGACCTCCAATAGTTAGTGTAAAAGTCCTCTGACCTTAGGTGAGCTAGGGCCGAGCTTGAGGTGTGAACCCGGCCCAAGCTTGAGGTGCTTGAGGTGGGAACCCGGACCAAGATTAAGGTGCTTGAGGTGCGTGATGACTGAGGTTCTTGAGATTCTTGAGGTGCTTGATGATTGAGATGCTTGAGATGCTTGACATACTTGAGATGCTAGGGCTATGCTTGAGGTGAGAACCCATCCCAAGCTTGAAGTGCTCAAGGGCCAAGCTTGTGGTGGGAACTGGGCCTAGGCTTGAGGGTCTTCAGGTGTCAAAAGTCAAATATCTAATCCCTACAAGGAGGGGGCGAGCCCTACATATGGGGGGATGAGATAGAACACACACACACTCAAACAAGGCATGCCTAGTACAAAGAAAGCAAAGGGGACACTTGTCAAGTTCCTCCTCATGTTGCCCTCATGGTGTGCATGAAGCCTATTGGTTGGCCATCCAAGGGGTCCAATGATAATTTAGGAGATTTAACTAATTGATTTTTCATTTATGAAGTCCTCTTTCTCAAAGGGAAAAGAGGGACACTTGTCCCAAGGCTACCCTTGTTGCTTGGTATGACTCCTGCTTATGGTTGGCTAGGCCTGGAGGGGTCCAATGAGCTTCAAGCATGAGCTACAAGGGGGGGTCAACCAAAGCAAGATAGGGGATTGCTTAGGGTGTATACTCTCCCACACACACTCTCATTATGCAATGTGCAAAGTGCAAGAGCTCCATCTCCTTCTCCAAGCTCCTTGAGAAGTTGAGAACCTACACCAACACTCTTGCCTATGAAGTGCAAATCCAACCAAGAGCCATGCTTCAATGCTTAAGCTTTCCATCTCCTTCTTCTTCATTACTATGCTATTATGTATGCTAGAAAGAAGAGTTATGATAAGTGAGGAGTTAATTCTTTCTCCTATGAAATGTTTCTTCTTCCTCTCCCTACCCTCATTCCCTGCTACCTCTCTCCACCTTCGAAGGTGTTTGAGGTCTTGGATTTGAGACTTGGGATAGTTAAAGCTTTCTTTAAAGTTTATGTTATGCTTGTGATGCATGAAGATTTCCATCTTCATTGCATCATCTAGGGCACAAGGAACACAAAGATTGTATTGTAACAAGTTTCTCTTAATGGGAGAAATCATAATACAAGGAGGGGGGACCGGCTCCACATAAATCTGGTCCTGAGCTGTTGTCATGTTCTTTAAATTCTCTCTCTTGCAAAAGTATTGCTCATGCCAAATTAACTAATTGCGATGCCTATGTTGTTATCTTCTTATGTTCACCCGCTATGCTCACAAAGTAATTTCTCAAAATTACTCTCATTAATTTCCTGTAATCTCAAGTTAATAGGCTAACTCCATTACATTGGTATCAAAGCATTTGGTTTCTTTTTTCTTGCTTAAGAAGAGAGGTCCTTAAGTAGCCTATAAATGCTTGATGTTATTAATTATATTCGGGTAAGTGGAACTAGGGAGAGGAGGGCTTCATGGAGTCTTCCAAGCTAGGCCATGTAGCTATGCACTTTCAAGAATCAGCTCGTTAATGGTGGGCTAGACTTTGTGGAAACAACAAAGCCCCAAAGACATGGAAAACTATACAAGTTTCCATCATGAAGCAATTCCTTGCAAGCGATGCAAAGGACAAAGTGCTTACCACATGGCATAGTCTAAAGCTTCTCTCTCATGAGTCTATCCACAACTATGAAGACAAGTTCTGGGATTTACATCTCAAGGCTACTGTCTTTCAAAAAGACTTTGTCAAGCAAAGGCAAAAATTCTATGCGGGATTACCTGAAGCGATGGTGGAATACATCAACTCTCAACGGCCTATAACTATTAGTGAAGTAATCCATCACACCATGGTTTCTACAAGCATCAATTTCCATCAAGGGGCTAGATGTAATGCCAAGCCCATGCAAAACATACAAAAATGATGCAAAGGGGAAAACCAATGATCAAAATTCTTTCCAAGGCACTTCCAACAACAACAACAACAATGGTCCAAGGAGAAGGGAGTTTACAAAGTCAAAAGAAACTCTCTCCTGAAGAGCTTGAAGCTTTTCACAAGGACCATAAGTGTTCAAGTGTGGGGAGCAAGGACATGGCTATGGTTCTTGCCTCAAAAAAGAATTCTTGCAATGAGACTCCTAGGGCTTCCACCATCGAAGCTCCAAAAGAGTATGCTCATTGCAAAGGATCATCACATTCCTATGCTTGGGGAAAGGTGAGAGAGCATGATGCATTCATCTTGTTTGACCTTGGCTCTACTCACAACTTCATATCAACGGAGTTGGCCACCAAGCTGGGCATTCAAGCTTTCGAGATGGGAGATATGGTAACGGCTGACATAGCTTTCAAGGGACAACAAGCCTCCGTTACTCCCTTGATTGGGAAGTGGAGGCTTCATGTCCAAAGCTATGTCTACAAAGAAGGCTTCTTCATCTCTCCTCTCCAACAAGAGGATGCTATCCTAGGGGCGCCATGGTTTGATCACATGGCTGCCAATGTGAAGTTCCCTAAAAGGAGAATCTACTTGACCTACAGGGGAAAGAACATGTATATAGATGCTAGTGAGCGTGGTCGCACTATTCCACTTGTAAATCCTCTTGCTTTTGATAAGTCAATGAAGAGCTTAGTTTTTGTGTACATGATTTTTGCCAAAGAGTCTCTAAAATATCCTAATGTTTCGTCAAATGTAAATGGTAGGAATCAAGAAGAGTTAGAATTGTCTAATTTTCTAAAAGGACTCCAAGATGTGCTCATCGATGATATCCCTATGGACTTCCACCAAAACAAGGGGATGATGACCATCGTATTGAGCTCCTTCCAGGAAGCTCACCGCCAAACAAGCCTCCTTATCGGGTCTCTCAAGCTCAACAAGAGGAGATCATGAGGCAAGTACAGGAATTGGTAGACAAAGGGATGGTGAGGACTAGTTCCTCTCCCTTTGTTCTCCAGTCCTTTGAGTGCAAAAGAAAGATGGTACATACCGTATGTGTGTGGACTATCAAGCACTAAACCATATCACTATCAAGAATAGATTTCCCCTTGCCTCGGGTAGAAGATTTGTTTGATAAGCTACAAGGCTCTACCTACTTCAGTAGGATTGACCTTATAAGTGGCTATCATCAAATAAGGATAGTGGATGAAGATATCCTAAAGACCGCATTTTGCACAACGTATGGTCTTTATGAATATCTAGTCATGCCTTTTGGTTTGACTAATGCACCAGCTAAGTTCAATCATCTAATGGAGAAAAGTTTTACACCTTATCGTAAATTCTCCATCTACTCCAAGTATTTGGAGGAACATAAGCAACATATCTAAGTGATTTTTCAAGCATTGAGGGAAAACAAGCTTTTTCTCAACCAAAAGAAAAGCAATTTTTTCCTTCAAGAGAATCAGTACCTAGGTCATATAATCTCTCAAGATGGTATCCGTATGGATCGATCAAAGTTAGAGGGAATAAAAGCATGGCCTAATCCAAGGAATCTACATGAGCTAAGAAGATTTATTGGTATGTGCACATACTATAGACGCTTCATGGCAAAATTCTGTCAAATAGCAGGACCACTACATGACTTAACTAAGAAGAAAATTAAGTATGTATGGACTGCTAAAGAGCAAAATGCTTTTGATAAGCTCAAGGAGAAACTTACCTCCCAACCAGTCCTCATGCTTCCGGATCTCTCAAATCCATTTGAGATCCAATGTGATGCTTGTGGTGATTGCCTTGGAGCAGTTTTGCTTCAAGAAGGGCATGCCATAGCATATGAGAGCTGAAGGCTCAATACGGATGAATGAGTCTTGGGGTTTTATGAAAAAGACCTTTTAGTTGTTCTACATACCCTAGAAACATGGAAGCACTACCTATTGGGGACTCCATTTATCCTACGAACCAACCACCAAAGTCTCAAGTTTTTCATGATGCAAACCAAGCTTTCGGACAAGCAAATGAGATGGGAAAATTTTCTTTTGCAATTTAATTTCCATATTGCTCACGTTGCTGGTAAGCACAATCAAGTGGCCAATGCACTTTCACGATGACCAAAAGTTAATGTTGTGTCTATAGCTACTCACAATGATCTATCCTCTATGATAGATGAGCATGTTACCGACCCTAATTTTAGAGACATAATGTTAGCCCTTGCTTTGGGGAAGAAAGAGGAACCATTCACCTTGCAGGATGGTTATCTTCTCCACGGCAATAGGCTATGTGTTACCCATTCCCTTCGAGAGAAAAATATGTATGAATCCCATGCTCCTCCCTATGCGGGGCATAGAGGTATTCAACCTACTCTTTGAGGAGTAGAGACGTATTTATAATGGCCTACCATGAAAGTGGACATACAAGGGTATGTTTCAAAATGTGTAGTATATCAAAAGACCCAATATGATAGAGGGAAGCAACGTGGATTACTCCAGCCATTGCCTATCCCAAATTCACCATCGGAGAGTATATCCATGGATTTCATCTTTGGATTTCCCAAGTCTATCCATGGGAATACGATAATCCTTGCGGCAGCTATATTGTCTCCCAAGCACCAAATGGATTAGTCATCCATCTTGGAAAGATGTTGTAGGGTAAAAAGGGATCCTCAATTCTCTAAGTAAGATTGACTAATGACTAACGCTTTATCTCTGCTACCTCATAGTCGAGGATGACTATGATTTCAAGAGAGAGGTAATGTCATGAAATCTAATATCTAACCAACCTAAATAATTTTCTCATATTAAACTGGTCACTTAATGTGGGAGAATAAACGGGAACAAGGGTTAAGATATAGACATGTGCTTATAGATCTATCTCAACACAGGGCCAATGGTAAAGGGGACCCAAATGAGATATGGTCTATCAAAGATCAAGGCTAACTAATGGAGCATAGGACCTTAGGGTTAGCTTCATTGAAAACCTCCAATATTAGTGTAAAAGTCCTTTGACCTTAGGTAAGCTAGGGCTGAGCTTGAGGTGGGAGCCCGGCCCAAGCTTAAGGTGCTTGAGATGCTTGATGACTGAGGTGCTGGATGATTGAGATGATTGAGGTGCTTGACATGCTTGAGATGCTAGGGATGTACCTAAGGTGAACCGAGCCCAAGCTTAAAGTGCTTAAGGGCCAAGCTTGTGGTAGGAACTGGGCCTAGGCTTGAGGGGCTTCAGGTGTCAAAAGTCAAATATCTAATCCCTACAAGGAGGGGACGAGCCCTACATATGGGGGGATGAGACAGAACACACACACACTCACACAAGGCATGCCTAGTACAAAGAAAGCAAAGGGGACACTTGTGAAGTTCCTCCTCATGTTGCCCTCATGGTGTGCCTGAAGCCTATTGGTTGGCCATCCAAGGGGTCCAATGATAATTTAGGAGAAACTAATTGATTTTGCATTTATCAAGTCCTCTTTCTCAAGGGGAAAAGAGGGACACTTGTCCCAAGGCTACGTTTGTTTCTTGGTCTGACTCTTGTTTATGGTTGGCTAGGCTTGGAGGGGTACAATGAGCTTCAAGCATGAGCTACAAGGGGGGGGTCGACCAAAGCAAGATAGGGGATTGATTAGGGTGTATACTCTCCCACACACACTCTCATTATGCAATGTGCAAAGTGCAAGAGCTCCATCTCCTTCTGCAAGCTCCTTGAGAAATTGAGAGCCTGCACCAACACTCTTGGCTATGGACTGCAAATCGAACCAAGAGCCATGTTTCAATGCTTAAGCTTTCCATCTCCTTCTTCTTTGTTACTATTCTATTATGTATGCTAGCAAGAAGAGTTATGATAAGTGAGGAGTTAATTATTTCTCCTATGTCTCTTCTTCCTCTTCCCTACCCTCATTCCCTGCTAGCTCTCTCCACCCTTCGAAGGTGTTTGAGGTCTTGGGACTGAGGCTTGGGATAGTTAAAGCTTTCTTCAAAGTTTATGTTATGCTTGTGATGCATGAAGCTTTCTATCCTCATTGAATCACTTAGGTCAGAAGGATCACAAAGATTGTATTGTAACAAGTCTCTCTTAATGGGAGAAATCATAATACAAGGAGGGGGGACCGGGTCCACATAAATCCGGTCCTCAACTGTTGTCATGTTCTTTAAATTCTCTCTCTTGCAAAAATATTGTTCATGCCAAGTTAATTAATTGCTATGCCTATGTTGTTATCTTCAATTATGTTCACCCGCTATGCTCACAAAGTAATTTCTCAAAAGTACTCTCAATAATTTTCACTAATCTCGAGTTAGTAGGCCAATTCCATTACATACGCCATTACATCTACCTCCATTTGACCTATTAATTGTTCCATTTCCTGATCCAAGGAAGTGTCCCCTCATGCGAGGTGCACATCATAATTTTTCTTTGCCACATAATTTTTAGCGCCAATCTATAAATGATCTTACATTCTCATCAAATTGCCACTCAGGTCCTGGCACCTTACCACCTGCCTTCCTCTTTCCTTTACCATTGTTTGATCCTTCGCCACCAATCAATGGGTAACTAGAAGTAGTTGCATTGATGTTCTGGTAGTAATAATTAGCATCCATGACAAGTTCACAAGCCACCTATGCATAATCACAAAGATTTCCCTCATCCATAGGTCGCTTGTGAACTTGTTGTGGACGCTAATGCTTTCCCTCTTCCATAGGTGTCTTGTGAACTTGTCATGAAAGAATAAACACAAAGATTTTCTAGAAAAGCTTCCAAAAATTCCCTCAACACTAGTTCTGTAATCGGACACTAAAATGTCCTGAAACACTAAAGTGTCCTGTTTTTTTAGCAACTTGTCATAATTATTTGGTGAATCTATTAATTAAAAACTTAGGTCACGTTCATATCTTAGGTCATCTATGAGGTGAAGAACATAGCCAAATTTTACTTTTTGCCAAAATCAATACCAAATTAAGATTATAATGATAAATTTTAAGATGAAAAAGTCATAGAAATATAGTGCAGTTTTAACAAAATTTTCATAAATTGAATATAACTTCTCATCAAAATAAGACTTTTCATAGATTTCAATGTGTATGGATAGGAAAAAACTTATTATAGAAAGAAAATGAGCTTCATAACTTAGTTATGGGACTATATTTTTGTGATAATCAAAAGACCAAAATCTTGAAAATGCTGACAAAGAGGAAAATTTTGGTCTTTCAAGGCCTCTTTCATTAGCATGATGAGGTTATGGGACAAAATGTACGGTGTATAATGTACCTATAGGTCAATACCCATCAACTAAGCATTTTTCAAGGGTTGAAACTCATAGGCATCTTGTAATTTAAGCTCATTTAAAAAAAATTGTAGTGCATAATTTCTTGCAAAAAAAACATTGCTATGAAAAACTAATGAAAATGTGTATATAAATCTCCCAATTGTGTCCATGTGAGGTATTTGTATACAAATAAGTGAGATGAATGGAAAAATCCAAAAGTGGACGTTAATTGAATTTGTGAACGTTGCATATTTGACCCACAGGACTTTCTATATTTAATTTTAGTCACAAAGGATTTTTTTCTCACATGAGAATTGCAAAAATATCAAACACATATATATAAGTAGTTACAACGGATTATTGCGTGCATCCTGCTCATTTTTTTCTTAGGCTAGAGTACGAATTTTAACGAAACATTGAATGTTGTTTTGCGTAGGTTCTTTTCATGAGTGTAGTTACTATTGAGGTTATGATCAAAAGTGAGGGATTATAATTTCTATGAGTACTTTGAATAACATTTTATAAGGTTGCAACAGCATTTCTTGAGATGTGTTTTATATTTCATGTACCATTTTATTTAAATTCGCAAAAAAAGGACACTAAGGTGTCCTTTTTGGTACCAAACTAGTGTTAAATGTTCTCTAAATGTAGTGTTTATTAATCGTACAATGTAGCGGGGGTAGTGGTCGATATCGCTGCCTCTTAAATGGGTAGATGCATGGTTAGGTGGTACACTCTTATCGAGGTAGCTTCCATGTTTTCTAAATCAACATATAATTAAAATCCCGGAGTGGACATAAACTTTCATATGGTGTCTTTGGTTGTGAGGACTTTGTGCGATACACCAAAAGAGCTTAGAAAGAATCTTGAACCAAAGTTTGAAGAATATATTTTCGTGGTCATGTAAAAAGTGATGAGATGGGATATTTTTTTGTGAGTTTCATAGTCTTGTAGGACTTTCCATAGCATTTATGCCATATTTAATGAGAAGAAGCAGCAATACAACCTTATTTTTAAAGAGGTTAAGATGAGGAAGGCTAATTTCTAGGATGTTACACTATCTCTCTAGGCAAAGACAACAAGCTATCCATGCACCAAATGGTGACAAAAAGTGCACAAAGGGATACATCTAATAGATTCGATATTGCAAAAATTAATGGTAATTCATTGAATATTGCTAAGATGCTAGTTGTATAGCATTGAGATGAGTCAAAGTATATTTCTAGGGTACCTAAATAGTCTGTGTCCTGCTTAGACTACATCATGTTGCCAGATTGTAGAGTGCCCTCCTGAAATGATGATGCTATGTTATGAAATGACAAAGCTTACATAGGAGATTTTGATGAAATCAATGACATACAAGAGGTTGATTCTTGGATTCAATATTTTTGAAATAAATTCAATTGTAGAGACAAGCTCGTCAACCTCAAGTGTTTCTAGCACAAAGGAGGGATCACACACAAAATGGACCTAATTTCCTCAACATGCTCATTCTAAAATTAATCAAACAAGGTTAAAGTGGTATGGAACATATACCCTTGAGAGAGAGAGAGAGAGAGAGAGAGAGAGAGAGAGAGAGATTGGCTACCATGATACTAGACGATTGAAAGTCTACTAGTGCTAAACTTCTACGGGTGAGGATGGGGATGGATGCAAGCTATTCAAGATAGGTGAGGGATCCCCCTAACTTGGATGAACTACTAATTGCTTACAAAAAAGACCATTGTATGAGTCTTACCATAGCCTAAGGGAAATTTTGCTAGCAGAGAAAAACTCGAAATGGTGGTGTTGTTATCTCTCAGCCGCAAGGATTTCCTTAACGTGATTAGAAACATGTGAACACATTAATAACATTGATTGATCACGTTTCAAATTACGTGATCACAAACATGTAGACACGTTAATAACATTAAGTGATCACGTTTTAAAATATGTGATCATACGTGATCGCGTTAAATATTCATGTGACTTCCCCTTAACCTATAGAAATCATCCAATTTGGTAAGTGCACTATGATTTTTCCAGTTCTTAATGGGCTCGATTTAGGGTTCACATAGTTTCCAAGTAAGCTCATGAGGAAAAACACATACCTTGATGGGGTTTTGGTGGGTTGCCACATCACCACTTATTGGCTTTTTTGTGATCACATTAATTGTGATTATGTGAATGTGATTATAAACATTGTGATCACAAGAAATTTCACTTGATCATGTGAATATTAAATCGCTCCTCAGCAATGAGATTCCGGTTTCGAGGAGCATAGAGATTCAAATTTCCTCCAAAGGTTTCCAATGGCCTCTTGAACAAAGCCTCAACACACTATTGCTAGTACCTTGCACATTGCCATTAACGTTACTTTTGCTTGTGATCCCTCCCTCTCTTAGAGGCATGCGTATTACTTTCTCTATTCCAATTGTATTAGCTAGAATCTTTTTAGATTCCATTATAGTTTGGCTATTGTAGATAACTTGATGTAAAACAACCACACAGGTCCTTGTATCGAGCTCATAACATGTCTGGCCAGGTTAAGAACGTTCTGCTATAAGCCACAATGGTGCCACGAGCTCGTTGCTCATATTGGAAGCCCATACACATAATAAAAAAATTATATCCATTGTCCCTGCTTGCTAGCAGTAGTAGTGTCTCAAGCTGGTCCACCCCGTGTCATCATTCACCTGCCCATTCTGCTTCGCAGTACACCACGTCGCAACCCAATAAAATCACTACTCTTCTCGTGTCTAAAACTTTTGAATTGTGAGAAAAAGGAACCCCCTCAGTACTTTCCTTTCATTTTTCATCTTCCCTTAGAATGTAATCCATTGATTCCCCTTAAACAAAATGCTCCCAAAATCATAGGCACATGGTAGGGTTTAGTTCAATAGCATTGATAAGACTTTCAAAAATTGGCTGAATTTAGTGTAAAAACCCATAAATTTAGTCATTTGTACCCACAATTTTTGCACGAATGTTTTTCAAGACTTCAGAAAGAAGGCTTTCTAAAGTACCCTTCCGCATTGTACCCTAAGGATGGTTGTATCCCAACTTTGCAATCTCCTGCTTGAAGTGCATAAGGCTTAACCAATGCTCTAGTGTAGAATGGGTATTTAGGTCTCAAGGTCTACCACTTATCCAAGCAAAGATCCATTTAGATATGGAAATCCAATTTTTCTTAATATAATGATATAGAGTGGACAAGTGGTGAATCCTGAGACCAAACCACTCATGCTACTAGGGATAATAGGTTGGAGAATTGGTGGACCTTGAATGTAAACTTCTCATGTACAAAGTATCAGTGGTTTTGGGTATTTCAATGGACTCTAGCATCTTGGAGACATGGTGGAGCTTACTTCTCTCCATGTTTCAATGGAGTCTATCTTGGATAGATGATGGAGCATCATTCTCTCCATGTTTCAATGGAGCCTAGCTTGGACAAGTGGTGGACGTTTGTTTCTCTCTATGTTTGAACAGATTTAGCTTGGACAAGTGGTGGACCTAGGAACAAAATCCCCATGTAAAACATATCATGGGCATTACAAGTGGTGACAAAAAATACCATTCAATACATAACCTTATAGGTTGGACAAGTGGTGGACCTTAACACCCAATTATTATTAATATAATGACATAGAGTGGACAAGTGGTGAATCTTGCGACCAAACCTACTAGGAAAAGTAGGTTGGAGAAGTGGTGGACCTTGAATGCAACCCCCCATGTACAAAATATCACTCATGCTGCTAGGAATAATTTGGTATTAAGGTCCATGTTTCAATGGAGCCTAGCTTGGAAAAGTGGTGGACCTTTGTTTCTCTCTATGTTTCAATAGAATTAGCTTGGACAAGTGGTGAACCTTGGAACAAAACCCCCATGTAAAGCATTTCATGGGCATTACAAGTGGTGAGAAAAAATACCATTCAAGGTATAACCTTATAGGCTAGACAAGTGGTGGATCTTAGCACCCAATTCCACTTATTATAATGACATAGAGTGAAAAAGTGGTGAATTGTGAGACCAAACCTACTAGGGATAATAGGTTGGACAAATGGTTGACCTTGAATGTAAATCACCCATGTACAAAATATCATGGGTTTTGTGTATTTCAATGGAGCCTAGCATCTTGGAGACATGGTGGAACTTACTTCTCTCCATGTTTTAATGGAGCCTATCTAGGAGAAATGGTGGAGATTCCTTCTCTCCATGTTTCTCTCTATGTTTGAATATGGTTAGCTTGGACAAGTGGTGGATCTTGGAATGAAACTCCCATGTAAAACATATCATGGGCATTTCAAGTGGCGAGAAAGGATACCATTTAAGATATAACCTTATAGGTTGGACAAGTGGTGGACTTTAACACAATATAATGACATAGAGTGTACAAGTGGTGAATCTTGAAACCAAACCACTCATGCTACTAGGGATAATAGGTTAAACAAGTGGTGGGCCTTGAAATAAAACCCCCTAGAGTGTTTCAATGGAGCCTAGCTTGGAAACATGGTAAAGCTTGCTTCTCTCCATGTTTCAATGCAGCCTATCTTGGATAAATGGTGGAGCATCATTCTCTCCATGTTTCAATGGAGCCTAGCTCGGACAAGTGGTGGACCTTTGTTTCTCTCTATGTTTGAATAGAGTTATCTTGGAAAAGTGGTGGACCTTGGAACAAAACCCCCATGTAAAACATATCATGGGCATTACAAGTGGTGAGAAAAAATACCATTCAATATATAACCTTATAGGTTGGACAAGTGGTGGACCTTAACACCCAATTATTCTTAATATAATGACATAAAGTGGATAAGTGGTGAACTTGGGACCAAACATACTAGGGAAATAGGTTGGACAAGTGGTGGACCTTGAATGTAAACCCCCCATGTACAAAATATCACTCATGCTACTAGAAATAATTTGGTATTAAGGTCCATGTTTCAATGCAGCCTAGCTTGGAAAAGTGGTGGACCTTTGTTTCTCTCTATGTTTCAATAGATTTAGCTTGGACAAGTGGTGGACCTTGGAACAAAACCCCCCAGTAAATCATGTCATGGGCATTACAAGTAGTGAGAAAAAATACCATTCAAGCTATAACATTATAGGTTGGACAAGTGGTGGACCTTAACACCCAATTCCTCTTAATATAATGACAGAGAGTGGACAAGTGGTGAATCATGAGACCAAACCTACTAGGGATAATAGGTTGGACAAGTGGTGAACCTTGAATGTAAACCCCCCATGTACAAAATATTATGGGTATTGGGTATTTCAATGGAGCCTAGCAACTTGGAGACATAGTGGAGCTTATTTCTCTCCATGTTTCAATGGAGCCTATCTAGGAGAAACAGTGGAGGTTCCTTCTCTCCATGTTTCAATGAGCCTAGCTTGGACAAGTGGTGGACTTCTCTTTCTCTATATGTTTTAATAGAGTTAGCTTGGACAAGTGGTGGACCTTGGAATGAAACCCCCATGTAAAACATATCATGGGCATTTCAAGTGGTGAGAAAGGATACCATTTAAAATATAACCTTATAGGTTGGACAAGTGGTGGACCTTAACACATATTTCTTCTTAATATAATGACATAGAGTGTACAAGTGGTGAATCTTGAGACCAAACCACTCTTTCTACTAGGGATAATAGGTTGGACAAGTGGTGGACCTTGAATGTAAACCCCTCATGTACAAAATTATGGGTTTAGGGTATTTCAATGGAGCCTAGCTTGGAGACATGGTGGAGATTGCTTCTCTCAATGTTTCAATGGAACCTATCTTGGAGAAATGGTGGGTCATCCTTCTCTCCATGTTTCAATGGAGCCTATCTTGGACAAGTGGTGGACCTTTGCTTCTCTCTATGTTTCAATAGAGTTAGCTTGGACAAGTGGTGGGTCTTGGAACAAAACCCCTTTGTAAAACATAGCATGGACATTACAAGTGATGAGGAAAAATATCATTCAAGATATAACCTTAGAGGTTGGAAAAGTGGTGATGGACCTTGACAAGTGGTGAAGGATACCATTTAAGATATACCCTTATAGGTTGGACAAGTGGTGGACCTTAATACCCAGTTATTCTTAATATAATGACATAGAGTGGATAAGTGGTGAATCTTAAGACCAAACCACTCATGCTACTAGGTATAATACGTTAGAGAAGTGGTAGACCTTGAATGTAAACACCCCATGTACAAAATATCATGGTTTTAGGGTGTTTCAATGGAGCCTAGCATCTTGGAGACATGGTAGATCTTGATTCTTTCCATGTTTGAATGGCACCTATCTTGGAAAAATGATGGAGGTTACTTCTCTCAATGCTTCAACGGAGCCTAGCTTTGACAAGTGGTGAACCTTTGCTTCTCTCTATGTTTGAATAAAGTTAGCTTGGACAAGTGGTGGACCTTTGCTTCTCTCTATGTTTGAATAGAGTTAGCTTGGACAAGTGGTGAACCTTGGAATGAAACCCCCATGTAAAACATATCATGGGCATTTCACGTGGTGAGAAAGGATACCATTTAAGATATAACCTTATAGGTTGGACAAGTGGTGGACCTTAATTTAACACTAGAATGGTAACAGGACACTTTTATGTCCTTGGACACTTTTGTGTCCTGTTAAGTGACCATTTTGCTTGAATTATTTCAAGAGTATGAAAATGAATTTCTAGGTGCTATATATCCACAAAGTTGCCTTATGAGATGAAAAAAACTTAGCATTTTTTTTGGAGTATCGATCTCACTAGTAACCTTACTCTTGCACAACATTTTTGAACCTAAACTGTGTGAAAAAACGGGTCCTGTTTTTGGCTTTTTTTTTTCAATTTTTGGTAACTATACCACCCTAAACTTCATGTTTGTGAGGATTAGATGGCTAGAGGTTAGGCCTTCATAGTTCTCAACATGTTTTGATGCTTGTAGGGAGAGCTAAGTGTTAAAATTGAAAGATATGACCAATTTACAAGAATTGCATAATCCTGTTTTTTGGCCAAAATTAGCACTTTTATGATTTTTTTGTGGCTTTCTTGATATCCAAATTCAATTTTGATTGTGTAAGTGTAATGTATAACATAAATCTAATCTTCCTTGAGTTTTGGGGGACCTAATATGCTATATAGCATAGTATATGATGATGGTTGAGTTTTTTGATTACTGAAGAATACGATACATTTTAGAGTAGTAAGTATAACTTTCTCAATATTGCTAGTTTCTTAGGACAATTTTGTGTATTTTGTAGGTAGTAACCATATCTGATCATAGACTACAAACTTGGCTAGATATTAAGTAGTTTCTATGGGTTTCTAGAGGTCATAATGCTAAACCCAGTTTTTTCATGCTGTATTTAGCACTTTATCACTGCCCCCAAGGTTCCAATTGTAAGAGATCCATTATCCTTTTGAAATGCTCTATGGCTCCTTTTGAATCCAAATGCCCAAAGGGAACTAAGAAAACATGTATATAGTATTTGTATTGAGCGTGACTATAGAAACTTTGATGATAGGTCCGTAGAATGGAAAAAATGCAACTTTTTTGTACCTTTTTTTTTTGCCCAAAAAAACATTAGTGAGGAAAAAGCAACCATATGTTTTGGTCACCAACCCATTGAAGTTAACGGGGCATTTTATCTCAGGTTTTACAAAAATCCCCACTCTTATTTATATGCAATCAACCGTAAGAAATTGCTGTTTTGGGCAAAACACACTGTTCTATCAACTTTGGAGGCTTGTAGTGACCAAGGGATGAGAAAAATTACAAGTTTCTCATTTTTTCCATATGAAGTAGTTATTGAACTATAAGCTCATGAAAGGATTTTTCAAAATGAGTGGATCTACTATGGTTTTGGAATTTTTTCCCAAAACCCTGAAAGGACACCTTTATGTCATGTTAGGTTACCATTCTAGTGTTAATACATAGTTCTTCTTAATATAATGACATAGAGTGTACAAGTGGTGTATCTTGAGACCAAACCTCTCGTGCTACTAGGGATAATAGGTTAGACAAGTGGTGGGCCTTGAAATAAAACCCCCCATGTACAAAACAAAATGGGTTTAGGGTATTTAAATGGATCCTAGCTTGGAGACATGGTGGAGCTTGCTTCTCTCCATGTTTCAATGAAGCCTATCTTGGAGAAATGGTGGAGCATCCTTCTCTCCATGTTTCAATATAGCCTAGCTTGGACAAGTGGTGGACCTTTGGTTCTCTCTATGTTTCAATAGAGTTAGCTTGGACAAGTGGCGGACATTGAAACAAAACTCCCATGTAAAACATATCATGGGTAGTTCAAGTTGTGAGAAAAAAAACCATTTAAAATATAACCTTGTAGGTTGGAAAAGTGGTGGACCTTAACACCCAATCCTTTTTAATACAATGACATAGAGTGGACAAGTGGTGAATCTTGAGACCAAACCTATCAAGCTACTAGGGATACTAGGTTGGACAAGTGGTTGATCTTGAATGTACATCCCCTATGTACTAAATATCATGGGTTTAGGGTGTTTCAATGGATTCTAGCATATTGGAGACATGGTGGAGCTTGCTTCACTCCTTGTTTCAAGTGGTGGACCTTGAATTATTTTCCCATACCTAGTTTAGACAACCCATACACTTTGCAACTCTAAAGGTTGGACGACTGGTGGAGCTTTGTTTATTTCCATGTTTTAATGGATCCTAGCTTGGACAAGTGGTGGACCTTGGAAAAAAGTCCCCCTGTACAACATAGCTGAGTTTTTTCATGTTTTAATGGAAGAGAGATTCGACAAATGGTGGAGCTTGTTTATCTCCATGTGGATTTTAGAACTAGCTAGGACAAGTGGTGGAGCTTTGCTTTTCTACTCTTCATAATACAATGATGTATACATTGGTTACATGGTAAATCTTAAGGCCAAACCTCCCATCTTACTAGAGATGATAGGTTGGACAAGTGGTCAACCTTCTATCATTTCTCCATGCCTATAATTAGACAATTAGTAGAACTAGCATCTTTCTATGTTGTCTAGAGCTGAGCTTGGACAAGTAGTGGACCTTGCTACTCTCTTCCCTTGGTTTATTAGTTTGAAGACTCATTATATATACTTTCTTAGATCTATATAATTACTCATTAGTTAGGTTACAAGTAGGTGTGTAATTTGTTAGCCTCAAGGGACTTTGAATATTGAATAGTAAGAAAGTCAAGTGCTGGTTTGAAGATCTTTTGCTTATCTAAACTAGACTCTAACTCAATAATAAGTTTCATAAGTTCCACGAATTGTCCTATCTAGGCTCCAAAAGAGTCTTAATTGGTTTGTGCTAGATTCTAACTTCCTTGATGGGATAGAATCCTAGAAAAATGAGTCACTATAAGTTTTACCTTAGCTCAAATGGATTTTCACTTAAACTAGACTGCAATTTGGCACTCTAGTCTTTGTCTCGATGGATTTTAACACTAGATACATAGTAGTGATATTTAAGCTTCATGTCTCTTCACTTGATCGAGATATGAGACCATACTTTCAAGGTCACCACTTGTTTTACCTAAAGACCAATGTGAGACATTTCATCTCTATCACCTTTTGCAGGTGGTATTCTTCTTGTAAAGAACACCTTAGCTGACCAAACATCATTTTTCTGCTTCCAATACTCCATGATTTGTTTGTATTCACTATCATTTGTCACTATAGGTTGTCCATAACGATTAGAAGCAATTAAATCACGCACATCCCTTCTCTCATCAAGCTGAATCAAGTATGACAGTAGCTCCTCCAAGAGCATATTGTCAACCATCTTCTCAGCATCGAATTGTGGTGGAAAAATGCAATTTTTTGCTGGTGAAATACATCCCTTGTAAGGAGAATCATCAATAAGCACAGTTATTTGTGGATCACATTCAAACCCCATGGAAATTTTGGCTAGAGGCTTGAACATTGCCTCAACGTTTGGATTGTCGGGTCTAAACAATTTTTGAGTTTGAGCGGTGTAGCAAACATCTTGCGACCAAATTGCAAAGAAAGGCAATGTATCCTCAGCTAAGTTGTTTAGTGCTGCAAGATTTGATACACATTATTCCTAGTATCTGTCGACCAAATTGTAACATTAACACTATGTTGGTAACCTAACAGGACATAAAAGTGTCCTTTCAGGGTTTTGAAAAAAACCTCCAAAACCATAGTAGATCCACTCATTTTGTAAAATCCTTTTATGAGGTTATAGTTCAAGGCCTACTACACATGGAAAAAATAAGAAACTTGTAAAATGTCTCATCTTTTGGTCACACCAAGCCTCCAAAGTTGATGGACCACTACATTTTCATCAAAACAGTCATTTCTTACGTTTTGTTGCATAAAAATAAGATTAGGGATTTTTGTAGGACTTGAGATAAATTCCCTAGTTAACTTCAATGGGTTGGTGATCAGAACATAGGATTGCTTCTCACTCACTATTTTTTGTTTTGCCAAAAGAAATAGGCACAAAAAAGTTGAACTTTTACCATTCTGCGAACCTATCATCAAAGTTTCTATAGCCACGCTCAATACAAATAATATATGCATGTTTTCTTAGTTCCCTATTGTCCTTTAGGTTCATAAGGAGCCATGGAGCATGTCAAAAGAATAATACATCTCTTACCAAGGGGAATCTTGGGGACAAAGATGAAGTGCTAAATACAGCAAACATGAAAAAACTGGGTTCAACATTATGAGTTGAAGAATCCCATAGAAACTATTCAATATCTAGCCAAATTTAATCCTTATGACTAGATATGGTTACTACCTACAAAATGCATGTAGTTGTCACAAGAAACTAACAATATTGAAAAAGCTATACTTGATATACTAGAATGTTTTGTTTTCTTCTATAATTGAAAAAATCAACCATCGTTGTCTACTATGAAAAATAGGGTATTAGGTGCCCCAAAACTCAAGGAATATTAGCTTTATGTTACAATATGCGACATAGAGAATCAAAACTACATTTGGATATCATTAAAGCCACCAAAAAAATCATAGAAGAGCTTAAATTGGCTATAAAACAGGATTTGACAATTTTTGTAATTTGGTCATAACTTACAACTTTAACATTTATTTCTCCCTAGAAGCATCAGGACATGTTGAGGACTACCAAAGATAGTTCTCTAGCATTATAGACCTCACAAACATGAATTCTAGAGTGGTATAGTTGCAAAAAGTTGAAAAAAGACAAAAACAGGACCCGTTTTTTCACACAGTTTAGGTTGTGAAATGTTGTGCAAGGACAAGGTTAAAGATGGAATTGATATTCCAAAAAAATGTCAAGTTTTTTTCAGCTCATGAGACAACTTTCTAGACAGATAGCACCTCTAAATCCATTTTGAAACTCTTGACGTAATTCAAGGAAAATGGTCACTTCACAGGACATAAAAGTGTCCCATTACCAACCTAGTGTTAAACCTCTGTAAAATAGTCTTCAAGAATTGGATGCAGCCTGGCCTGAGTATAATATATCTTTTTGAATCCATTTGCACTGAGTTGTGTTGTGAGGATGGTTGAGGGGAACGTTTCAACAATAAACCATTTAAATCCAATATAATTGTAAGGATGGATTTCTCAACATCTACGCTACATGACGTAGTACCAATTGGCAATAGCTCGTGAGTGGACTTTTCAGTCTCTTTTGATGTATGTTGCATTTTTGAAGCATCAATTTCTTGGTTCTCATTATTGGAAGCTTGCTCAAGTTGCACAACACTAGACTCTAGTATAGAAATATCATCCATCTTGGGCACTTTAGAAACCATAGAATCTATGGATTCTATAGTTGTTGACTGAACCATAGGAGCATTATCCATCCCAGTTTGTGGATCTAAGAAAACACACACACAAATGGTATCTCAAAACCACTAGAATTTTATTCACCATATTTATATGTAGAACTCCTAGTAAGAAATTTATTTAAGGTAAAGTCGTTGTTAGAATCCTTGCAACCATTTTCAACACTCGTACACCAAACACCACTTGTCTAAAATACAATCTACTAACTCAACATTTTCCATCCTACACTTTATTAAAGATGAGTACTTAAAGTGAAAACTAAAAGCCACCCTTGTTGAGGAAACATGGATACAAGGTCCACCAAATGTCCAACCTAGACTACAAGCAAACAATTAGAGATTTGGCTTAGATTTGGATTCAAAGGCCACCACTTATTCAAGTAAGATAACTCCACTTGTTTAAGACAGTAATGTTTGAAGCCCCACCACTTGTCCAACCTAGACATTGATTAAATTTTGGTAAGATTTATCACAAATCTAGAGTAGAATCAAGATTCTATGGCCAAGGTAGTCAAATAAGTTAGACAACACACAAAGCATAAGAGCACTCTAGATTCTCGTTGTGCATAAACTAAACAATAATCAAATGTTATATTCACTTGAGATTTCGTCCATGAAAAATGAAAATGATGCATGTACTTGAGATTTCCATCCATGTACAATACTTTACAATGTCAAGTAAAGTTATAGTCAGCAAACAACTCTTCTCCTGCTTCAACTTGACAAATAGTCTCAATGCATACATGGCCATATTCTTCTGACTTGATGTGTGAAGAGGTGCATTTATGCCAAGGTGGAAAATTTGGATCAAATGTATAGCGTACGTTGGGACAGACATTTGTACTGTGAGAACTATTTATATAGCCCGACACGTTTCCTTCTTCTACACAACCAATAATGTATGATTGATCTTCCTCTTCTTCTATGTTTGGATCCTCTAGAAGAGAATATTTATAAGCTCTTGGAAATATTTTTCATATCTTTTTCCAGTCTTGAAATCTATACTTATGCCCTCCATAGTTTAGAATAGTCAAACCACCTTCCAGGGTAGTATGCACAAATAGCCCATAACTAGCTCCTTCAATACATGAAAGTCGCACTTCAAAATCTACACCGTTAATATGGAAAATTACATCTTTGGGAATAGGAAAAGTTGGTGTCCCAAAAGGATCTTCATGCCAATCTTAGTGTGAAATACATCTAGTTTTTATATCACTTAACTCCTTTGTGTCTGCAAAAAGAAGAAAATATTATGCATAAAATAATGACAATATCAAAGAAAGATATCATTATTTTATAGTCCAATAGGTCCATTGTATGGAAGACTTAGAGTGCCTCTTACATGGTGCCTCCAAGGTTTCCAAAAAATAAAATCATTGGAAAAAAAAGTCCACTGTGTCTCCAATCTATTGCCCATTTGAAGCATAGAGAGAACCAAGGTCCACCACTTGTCCAAGCTAGACATGGAGCATTCACACAAGATCCAACACTTATCCAAGAACCCTATATTATATGTGGTAACATGGGATGCATTGATGCAACAAAAGTAGTCTAGCCTCCTCATCCATCTCTTTTTTCTTGTAGCCTAGAGGGATTAGTTTCAAGGTCTATCACTAGTCAAAAACTACACATAGAACATTGATACAAGGTTCCACCACATGTGAAACCTATCATCTCTAGTAGCATGGATGGTTTGATATCAAGGTTCATCGCGTGTCCTACCTATACTCTATTGTAGCATAGAGATTCTGGTTTGGTGGTACTATACTTGTCCAAACTTGGCTTGTTGTTGATATCTGGAGGTAATCAAGGGTCCTCCACTTGTCCAAGTTAGGCATATAAAACAATTTCAAGGTCCACCATATGTAGAACATATGATTTATTATAGCATGCATGGTCTTATTTCATGGGCAACCATCTTCTCTCCAACATGTGTCCAACCTCGCCTCCTTTGAAGCATGGAGAGAAGCAAGGTCCACCACTTATCAAAGCTATTATTTTCTCCCAGTGCTTTCCAAACCCATAATACGTTGTACATGGGGGGGGGGGATTCTTGTTTCAATGTCCACCACTTGGCTAAGATTGGATCCATTGAAACATAAAGAGAAGCAATCTCTACCATTTGTCCAAGCTAGGTGCCATTGAAACATGAAAACCCCATAATATGTTGTATATGGGGGGTGTTTTTCAAGGTCTACCACTTGTCTAAGCTATGGTCCATTGGAACATGGAGAGAAGCAAAGCTCCACCACTTTTCTAAGCTAGGATCCATTGAAACATGGAGAGAAGCAAGCTCCATTGTTTGTCTAAGCTAGGCTCCATTGGAACATGGAGAAAACAAGCTCCACCACTTGCCTATTATTGCATAAAGATTCTGGTTTGAAGGTCCACCCCTTGTCCAACCTTGCCTTCATGTATGGAGATAATCAAGAGTGCAATGCTTCTCTAAGCTAGGGACATAAAAGAGTTTCAAGGTCCACTACATATACGATCTATGATGGGTTGTAGCATGGGAGGTTTCATTTTAAGGTTGACCACTTCTCCAGCTCCGCTTATCCAACCTCAGATCCATTGAAGAATGGAGAATAAAGGTGTACCAACTCTCCAAAATAGGCAAGAAAATATCTATAAAACCCATGAATTGTTAATATATGCTATGCTCTGGAGTTTTGTTTGAAGGTCCACTCCTTATCCAAGCTACACTCCATTGAAGCATGGAAATAAGTAAGATATATCTCTAGTCCAAGATAGGATCCATTGAAACATAGAGAGAATCAAGGTCCACCAATTGTCCAAGCTATGCATGGGTAATTGATAAAAGGACCACTACGTTTTCACCTATACTATGGTCTATCATGGATGGTTTCATATCCCACCAATTTTCCAACCTATTTAGTAGGTTGTATTATGGGGGTTTGGTTTCAAGGTACTTCACTTGTCTAAGGTGGGTTCCATTGAACCATGGAGAGAAACAATGTCTACCACTTGTCCGAAATATGCTCCTTTAAAACATAAAAACAAGGTCCACCACTTGTCCAAGATAATGTTTCTCTCCATTGAAGCATGGAGAGAAACAAGGTCTACCACCTGTCCAAAATATGCTCCATTGAAACATAAAAGCAAGGTCCACCACTTGTCCAAGCTAATATAACAAATGGGTGTTGGTTACAAGGTGTACCACACTATTCTAAACTAGTCTCCATGCAAGGTCCACCACATGTCCAAGCTATATGAGCTTGGTTTGAAGGTCTACCACACCTCTTGAAATTGGGATCCATGTAAGGTCCACCTTTTGTCAAGCTATGCCTTTAGTGAGTACTAAAACTAAGTAAATTGAAGTACTTAAATACCTTTCCAAGCTCATTAATATTTTGGTCTCTAAGGCCACCACCACATGTCTAATCTATGCTCTAATTGATTACTTATTCTAGTTCTCAAAGTCCAAACATAAGCTCCCTTCTAGCAAGGTTAGTTTAAATTTAGGCTCCATCACCTGTCTAAGCTAGGTTCAATTATGAAGCATCACCATTTAACCATGCTATGATCTAATGTATCATATCAAGGGGGTATTGATAAAAGGTCCAAAACTTATTGAGTTTAAGCTCTTAAGTAATTAAGTCTTTGTGGGTATTAAATGTTATAGTTTTAGTCTAAAGATCCACCATTCAAAAACTCAAGTAATTTACTATTTACATTCAAAACTTGAATGCTTGAGATAAAAAATACAAACTCAATCAATACTATATAAAGAAAAATCTAACATTAAGAGTATCAAATCAGTAACAAGAAACACTAACATGCACAAGAAACTCAAAACATACGTGTCTCCATTTCCAAAAAGTCCTCCATTGACAGAGGATGTTGTTGTTTTTCTTCTTCTTCTCTTTGTGGAGAGCACTCCTTTGTAACAGGCACAATGTCGTCTGATTGCGAAGTGGATTGTTGAAGTCCAGCCCATTTTTCTATATCTTCATGAGACTTAACAAAGTCTAGCAGCATGGTCTCCACGTTTTTTGCCTCCTCCACACTATCAATTAAGCATATAACTTCTTTTTTCTGTTGTATTCCTTCTTGTGCAACCAAGGATCCATCACCAAAAACATCAACAAGCTTGCGGTCTTCAAAACAATATGTACGAATGTAGTGCTTGACCAAAGCTCTTTTTTTAGCCTCCAAATATTGCAAATCTGACATATCGTTATCTGCTACTTGAAGAAGAGAACAATCAATTGGCATGGGATGTTCCTTTGATCTTCTTCTCAGGTCTTCAAATGCATTGCCTTGTCCCAAGAAGGCAATAACTGTTAGGAATTGAATTGCTCCTTTGCAAGGAGCCGATGGAAAGTGATGCAATGCACCACAACAATGGTAGCTCAAATTATCTCCCATGGCGTGAAAGGCACATTGCAATTTTGTGAAGTTAGTGAAATCCACAAATGCAAGAAAGACAAATCCAGGATCTGTTGACCCTCCAGCAATAGCCAAGATCCCATCCAAAGCATTGCTAAATTTCTCCTCACTCCACTTCAAATTGCCTCCAACGTTTTTTGTCATATCTAAAACACATAAGCCAATAGGCACTTTATTATTGAAGTGGCGCATCAAGTAGAGATTGCCTTCCATTTGTAGGCTCACCACATAGATTGACCATGGAAAATCTCTAGGCTCAGTTTTCTCCTTTTGAAGGTGAATTGCCCATTGCATGTATTTTATTGCTCCATCTGGAAAAGCCATTTTCTTTGTTCCACGCATCAAACTAGATATGATCCATTCCTTGCATAGCATTAATTTTTTTTTATAAACAACATCATTGATGTTATACATTTTGACCACCTCCTCCCAGTCTTTACATAGTGAAGACTCATTCAAATTGTTGAAGCCTTCAAGAAGTGCATCTTGAATCAATTTGTCTTGCTTCAACTGCTTGATTCGATCATACATGTCAGTTGCATCACCATCCTTTGCACTCTTTGACAATAAAATCTTCTCATCTCTAATCTCTTCTTGAATATTCTTTACCTCTGATTCGTCAAGGCCACAAAGGTATCTAAATACAATTGTTGGGGGTTTCTTATTCTCCTCTTCTAGCTTTTCAATGATTTTTATCCAGCAATCATAAATTAAATCAGAGTATGTGACCATGTGTGTCTATTTAGCAATCCAACTTGCTACTGCACTCATTCTTGCCAATCGAAGAAAAGCCTAAAAAGAAATAGAGAAATAATTAAACTATTGAGCAAGATTTGCTAATTAAACACTATAAAAAAGACAAAGAAAATAACTTACATCCCATCCGGCACGAGATGCATGTCCCTCTGCAATTCCACTTGCTGCCTTTGGTGGTCGTCCTGAGAAGATCCATTGACTCCGTAAATGTCTCAATATTTGGCTGTAAGGTTGCTTGACATACAATGCCTGAGCCTCCTCATTTGCAATGGCAGATATAGCAGTTGCAACAAATGGAGGAGCATTCACAACAATGCGAGCCTTTCTAAATTTATACATGCTAATTAGTCTTTCAAATATCTCTTTGTTGTTTTGTTCATTGTGAAGCAAAAATTTTGCAGCATAGATTGAATGCTACCCATCAAGAATTTAATAATGATAATCTTTAATTTTTTGCTCCTCTACCTCTTCTACTGCCAAAGGAGTCCCCTTCTTTGAATTTGCATTTCAAATAGGCATCAAATATGTACATGCTGCAGGCTTGGTCGTACTCCATGAAAATCCAAATAACACACTTTCAGCGTGTTTTTTTTCCATAATACATGCATTGTAGTGATCAGGAGCAAGACAAAAATTTTGAATAGGGATATCAAATTCCCTATATTGGAAAGAAAAATAATTTATGTACTTATTCATTCCACCCGTATCTTTTTCTTGTCCTTTCATGGCCTCAGCTTCTAAAACATCTGGATCCACAATTCTCATCTTTGACATTGAACCCTCTGTTGATGAGGATGCCAAAGATGCCTTGTCTACATCCAAAATGGAACTAGTTCGCTTAGCTGCTACTTTCTGCACTTTTGCTTGCTTCTTTGTGGATGGTGGTCATGAAGCTTTCACCTTTTTTCGTTGTAGTGTGGCAATGATGGAGCTTTGAAGTTGATCTGCTGTGATATTTGGATTTGATTCTGCAAACTTCCATCCTCGAGAAAACATTGTCCCTTCTTTGTTTCTAGACATGTGCTCCAATGCATATGCTCCTGGAGATAGTTGAAATTCTAGATTCATTGGAACTAGAATGTCAATGCATTCCACCTCCGGATGACTATCAACTACAGAGATAGATGCTTCCACAACTTGTCCAACCTATTTGGCAATAAATATATCCACCTTATGAAATTGGGCACCCTCTATACCATGTATGTCCAAATACCATTTCCTAAGATCATTGCAAGTATAGTCAACAGAGACAACAACCCTCGCAACCTGTTTTTTTGGAGCCATCTTTCCTGAAACAAAAAAAACCAAATGTTATTTTAACATATACTTTTTTGTAATGGATTAAGTTTGTGTGAATACAAGGTCCACCACTTGTTCAAGCTAGATCTAAGCAAGTATACATAGTGATCTTTTAAGCTAGTAAACTAAGGGAAGGGAGAAGTAAGGTCCACCACTTGTCCAAGCTCAGCTCTAGATAACATGGAGAGATTCGAGGTCTACTAATTGTCTAATATAGGCTAACTATATTGAAACATAGAGAGAAGCAAAGGTCCAACACTTGTCCAATCTAGGTTCCATTGAAACATGGAGAGAAGGATGCTCCACCATTTGTCCAAAATAGGCTCCATTGAAACATGAAGAGAAGCAAGATGCACCATGTCTTCGAGATGCTAGGCTCCATCGAAATACCTTAAACCCATGATATTTTGTATATGTGGGGTTTAAATTCAAGGTCTACCACTTGTCCAACCTATTATCCCTAGTAGCATGAGTGGTTTGGTCTCAAGATTCACCACTTTTCCACTCTATGTCATTATATTAAGAAGATCTGGGTGTTAAGGTCCACCACTTGTCCAACCTATAAGGCTATACCTTAAATGGTATTATTTACCACCACTTGGAATACACATGATAGGTTTTACATAGGGGTCTGGTTCCAAGGTCCACCACTTGTCCAAGCTAACTCTATTGAAACATACAGAGAATCAAAGGTCCACCACTTGTCCAAGCTAGGCTCCATTGAAACATGGAGAGAAGGATGTTCCACCATTTGTCCAAGCCAGGTCGATTGAAACATGAAGAGAAGCAAGTTGCACCATGTCTCCAAAATGCTAGGCTCCATTGAAATATCTTAAACCCATGATATTTCGTACATGGGGGGTTTACATTCAAGGTCCACCACTTGTCCAACCTATTATCACTAGTAGCATGAGTGGTTTGGTGTCAAGATTCACCACTTTTTCACTCTATGTCATTATATTAAGAAGATCTGGGTGTTAAGGTCCACCAGTTGTCCAACATATAAAGCTATATCTTAAAGGATATTGTTTCTCACCACTTGGAATGACCATGGTAGGTTGTACATGGGGGTTTGGTTCCAAGGTCCACCACTTGTCCAAGCTAACTCTATTGAAACATAGAGAGAAGCAAAGGTCCACCACTTGTCCAACCTATTATCATTAGTAGCATGAGTGGTTTGGTGTCAAGATTCACCACTTTTTCACTCTATGTAATTATATTAAGAAGATCTGGGTGTTAAGGTCCACCACTTGTCCAACATATAAGGCTATATCTTAAAGGATATTGTTTCTCACCACTTGGAATGACCATGGTAGGTTGTACATGGGGGTTTGGTTCCAAGGTCCACCACTTGTCCAAGCTAACTCTATTGAAACATAGAGAGAAGCAAAGGTCCACCACTTGTCCAAGCTAGGGTCCATTGAAACATGAAGAGAAGCAAGCTGCACCATGTCTCCAAGAAGCTAAGATCCATTGAAATACCTTAAACCCACCATATTTTGTACATGGGGAGTTTACATTCAAGGTTCACCACTTGTCCAACCTATTATCTCTAGTAGCATGAGTGGTTTGGTCTCAAGATTCACCACTTTTCCACTCTATTTCATTACGTTAAGAAGATCTGGGTGTTAAGGTCGACCACTTGTCCAACCTATAAGGGTATATCTTAAAGGGTATTCTTTCTCACCACTTGAAATGTCCATGATATGTTTTACATGGGGGTTTGGTTCCAAGGTCCACCACTTGTCCAAGCTAACTCTATTGAAACATAGAGAGAAACAAAGGTCCACCACTTGTCCAAGCTAGGCTCCATTGAAACATGAAGAGAAGGATGATCTACCATTTGTCGAAGCTAACTCTATTGAAACATGGGGGGTTTACATTCAAGGTCCACCACTTGTCCAACCTATTAACGCTAGTAGCATGAGTGGTTTGGTCTCAAGATTCACCACTTTTTCACTCTATGTCATTATATTAAGAATATCTGGGTGTTAAGATCCACCACTTGTCCAACCTATAAGGCTATATCTTAAGGGTTATTCTTTCTCACCACTTGGAGTGACCATGATAGGTTTTACATGGGGGTTTGGTTCCAAGGTCCACCACTTGTCCAAGCTAGGGTCCATTGAAACATGGAGAGAAGGATGCTCATTGAAGCACGAAGAGAAGGAAGCTGCACCATTTCTCCAAGATGCTAGGCTCCATTGAAATACCTTAAACCCACAATATTTCTTACATGGGGGGTTTACATTCACGGTCCACCACTTGTCCAACCTATTATCCATAGTAGCATGAGTGGTTTGGTTTGAAGATTCACCACTTTTCCACTCTATGTCATCAAAATAAGAAGATTTGGGTTTTAAGGTCGACCACTTGTCCAACCTATAAGGCTATATCTTAAAGGGTATTCTTTCTCACCACTTGGAATGACCATGATATGTTTTACATGGGGGTTTGGCTCCAAGGTCCACAACTTCTCCAAGCTAACTCTATGAAAACATAGAGAGAAGAAAAGGTCCACCACTTGTCCAAGCTAGGTTCCATTGAAACATGGAGAGAAGGATGAGTCACCATTTTTCGAAGATAGGCTTCATTGAAACATGAAAAGAAGCAAGTTGCACCATGTCTCCAAGATGCTAGGATCCATTGAAATACCTTAAACCCACGATATCTTTTACGTGTGGGGTTTAAATTCAAGGTTAGCCACTTGTCCAAGCTATTATCCCTAGTAGCATGAGTGGTTTAGTCTCAAGATTCACCACTTTTCCACTCTATGTCATTATATTAAGAAGATCTGGGTGTTAAGGTCGACCACTTGTCCAACCTATAAGGGTATATCCTAAAGGGTATTCTTTCTCACCACTTGGAATGACCATGAAATGTTTTACATGGGAGTTTGGTTCCAAGTTCCACCACTTATCGAGGCTAACTCTATTCTTCTCATAGAGAGAAGCAAAGGTCCAGCAGTTGTCCAAGATAGGCTCCATTTAAACATGGAGAGAAGGATGCTCAACCATTTGTCAAAGCTAACTCTATTGAAACATGGTGATTTTACGTTCAAGGTCCACCACTTGTCCAAGCTACTATCACTAGTAGCATGAGTGGTTTTGTTTCAAGTTTCACCACTTTTTCACTCTATGTCATTATATTAAGAATATCTGGGTGTTAAGGTCCACCACTTGTCCAACCTATAAGGCTATATCTTAAAGGTTGTTCTTCTCACCACTTGGAGTGACCATGATAGGTTTACATTGGGGTTTGGTTCCAAGGTCCACCAATTGTCCGAGCTAACTCTATTGAAACATAGAGAGAAGCAAAGGTCCACCACTTGTCCAAGCTAGGGTCCATTGAAACATGGAGAGAAGGATGCTCCACCATTTGTCCAAGATAGGCTCTATTGAAACATGACGAGAAGCAAGCTGCACCATGTCTCCAAGATGCTAGGCTCCATCAAAATACATTAAACCCATGATATTTCGCAGATGAGGGGTTTACATTCAAGGTCCACCACTTGTCCAAGCTATTAATGCTAGTAGCCTGAGTGGATTTGTCTCAAGATTCACCAATTTTATTAAGAATATGTGGGTATTAAGGTCCACCACTTGTCCAACCTATAAGGCTACATCTTAAAGGTTATTCTTTCTTACCACTTGGAGTGACCATAATAGGTTCTACATGGGGGTTTGGTTCCAAGGTCCACCACTTGTCCAAGCTAACTCTATTGAAACATAGAGAGAAACAAAGGTCCACCACTTGTCCAAGCTAGGCTCCATTGAAACATGGAGAGAACGATGCTCCACCATTTGTCGAAGCTAAGTCTACTGAAACATGGGGGGTTTACGTTCAAGGTCCACCACTTGTCCAAGCTATTATCGCGAGTAGCATGAGTGGTTTTGTCTCAAGATTCACCACTTTTCCACTATATGTCATTATATTAAGAATATTAGGGTGTTAAGGTCCACCACTTGTCCAACCTATAAAGCTATATCTTAAAGGTTATTCTTTCTCACCACTTGGAGTGACCATGATAGGTTTTACATGGGGGTTTGGTTCCAAGGTCTACCACTTGTCCAAGCTAACTCTATTGAATCATAGAGAGAAGCAAAGGTCTACCACTTGTCCATGATAGGGTCCATTGAAACATGGAGAGAAGGATGCTCCACCATTTGTCCAAGATAGGCTCCATCGAAAAATGAAGAGAAGCAAGATGCACCATGTATTCAAGATGCTAGGCTCCATCGAAATACCTTAAACCCACGATATTTTGTACATGGGGGGTCTACATTGAAGGCCCACCACTTGTCCAAGCTATTATCGCTAGTAGCATGAGTGGGTTTGTCTCAAGATTCACCACTTTTCCACTCTATGTCATTATATTAAGAATATGTGGGTGTTAAGGTCCACCACTTGTCCAACCTATAAGGCTATATCTTAAAGGTTATTCTTTCTTAAGAGAGAGAAGCAAAGGTCCACCACTTGTCCAAGCTAGGCTCCATTGAAACATGGAGAGAAGGATGCTCCACCATTTGTCCAAGATAGGCTCCATTGAAACATGACGAGAAGCAAGCTGCACCATGTCTCCAAGATGCTAGGCTCCATCGAAATACATTAAACCCACGATATTTCGTAGATGAGGGGTTTACATTCAAGGTCCACCACTTGTCCAAGCTATTATTTCTAGTAGCCTGAGTGGTTTGGTCTCAAGATTCACCACTTTTATTAAGAATATGTGGGTGGTAAGGTCCACCACTTGTCCAACCTATAAGGCTACATCTTAAAGGTTATTCTTTCTTACCACTTGGAGTGACCATGATAGGTTTTACATGGGGGTTTGGTTCCAAGGTCCACCACTTGTCCAAGCTAGGCTCCATTGAAACATGGAGAGAAGGATGCTCCACCATTTGTCGAAGCTAACTCTATTGAAACATGGGGGCTTTACGTTCAAGGTCCACCACTTGTCCAAGCTATCACTGCTAGTAGCATGAGTGGTTTTGTCTCAAGATTCACCACTTTTTCACTCTATGTCATTATATTAAGAATATTAGGGTGTTAAGGTCCAACACTTGTCTAACCTATAAGGCTATATTTTAAAGGTTATTCTTTCTCACCACTTGGAGTCACCATGATAGGTTTTACATGGGGGTTTGGTTCCAAGGTCCACCACTTGTCCAAGCTAACTCTACTGAAACATAGAGAGAAGCAAAGGTCCACCACTTGTCTAAGCTAGGGTCCATTGAAACATGGAGAGAAGGATGCTCCACCATTTGTCCAAGATAGGCTCCATTGAAACATGACGAGAAGCACGCTGCACCATGTCTCCAAGATGCTAGGCTCCATCAAAAAACATTAAACCCACGATATGTCGTAGATGAGGGGTTTACATTCAAGGTCCAACACTTGTCCAAGCTATTATTGGTAGTAGCCTGAGTGGTTTGGTCTCAAGATTCACCACTTTTCCACTCTATGTCATTATATTAAATATATGTGGGTGTTAAGGTCCACCACTTGTCCAACCTATAAGGTTACATCTTAAAGGTTATTCTTTCTTACCACTTGGAGTGACCATGATAGGTTTTACATGGGGGTTTGGTTCCAAGGTCCACCACTTGTCCAAGCTAGGCTCCATTGAAACATGGAGAGGAGGATGCTCCACCATTTGTCCAAGATAGGCTCCATTGAAACATGACAAGAATCAAGCTGCACCATGTCTCCAAGATGCTAGGCTCCATCGAAATACATTAAACCCACGATATTTCGTAGATGAGGGGTTTACATTCAACGTCCACCACTTGTCCAAGCTATTATTTCTAGTAGCCTGAGTGGTTTGGTCTCAAGATTCACCACTTTTATTAAGATCATGTGGGTGTTAAGGTCCACCACTTGTCCAACCTATAACGCTATATCTTAAAGGTTATTCTTTCTTATCACTTGGAGTGACCATGATAGGTTTTACATGGGGGTTTGGTTCCATGGTCCACCACTTGTGCAAGCTAACTCTATTGAAACATAGAGAGAAACAAAGGTCCACCACTTGTCCAAGCTAGGGTCCATTGAAACATGGAGAGAACGATGCTCCACCATTTGTCGAAGCTAACTCTATTGAAACATGGGTGGTTTACGTTCAAGGTCCACCACTTGTCCAAGCTATTATTGCTAGTAGCATGAGTGGTTTTGTCTCAAGATTCACCACTTTTTCACTCTATGTCATTATATTAAGAATATTTGGGTGTTAAGGTCCACAACTTGTCCAACCTATAAGGCTATATCTTAACACTAGGTTGGTAATGGGACATTGTTATGTCCTGGGACACTTTTATGTCCTGTTAAGTGACCATTTTCCTTGGATTATGTCAAGAGTTTCAAAATGGATTTTGAGGTGCTATCTATCTAGATAGTTGTCTCATGAGCTGAAAAAAACTCGACATTTTTTTGGAATATCAATTCCATCTTTAACCTTGTCCTTGCACAACATTTCACAACCTAAACTGTGTGAGAAAACGGGTCCTGTTTTTTGCTTTTTTCAACTTTTTGGAACTATACCACTCTAGAATTCATTTTTGAAAGGTCTATAATGCTAGAGAACTATCTTTAGTAGGCCTCAACATGTCCTGATGCTTCTAGGGAGAAATAAATATTAAAGTTGTAAGTTATGACCAAATTACAAAAATTATCAAATCCTGTTTTTTAGCCAATTTTAGCCCTTCTATGATTTTTTTGGTGGATTTCATGATATCCAAATGCATTTTTTATTTTCTTTGTCGCATATCGTAACATAAAGCTAATATTCCTTGAGTTTTGGGGCACCTAATCCCCTATTTTTCATAGTATACAGCGATGGTTGATTTTTTCAATTATAGAAGAAAACGAAACATTCTAGTATATCAAGTATAGCTTTTTCAATATTGTTAGTTTCTTGTGACAACTACATGCATTTTGTAGGTAGTAACCATATCTAGTCATAAGGATCAAATTTGGCTAGATATTGAATAGTTTCTATGGGATTCTACAACTCATAATGTTGAACCCAGTTTTTCATGTTTGCTGTATTTATCACTTCATCTTTGTCCCCAAGATTCCCCTTGGTAAGAGATGTATTATTGTTTTGACATGCTCCATGGCTCCTTATGAACATAAACAAAAATAGGGAACTAAGAAAACATGCATATATTATTTGTATTGAGCGTGGCTATAGAAACTTTGATGATACGTTTGCAGAATGGTAAAAATTCAACTTTTTGGTACCTATTTATTTTGGCAAAACAAAAAATAGTGAGTGAGAAGCAATCATATGTTCTGATCACCAACCCATTGAAGTTAACTAGGGAATTTATCTCAAGTCCTACAAAAATCCCTAATCTAATTTTTATGCAATAAAACATAAGAAATTACTGTTTTGATGAAAATTCACTGGTCCATCAACTTTGGAGGCTTGGTGTGATCAAAAGATGAGAAATTTTACAAGTTTCTTATTTTTTCCATGTGTAGTAGGCCTTGAACTATAACCTCATGAAAGGATTTTACAAAATGAGTGGATCTACTATGGTTTTGGAGGTTTTTTTCAAAACCCTAAAAGGACACTTTTATGTCCTGTTAGGTTACCAACCTAGTGTTAAAGGTTATTCTTTCTCACCACTTGGAGTGACCATGATAGGTTTTACATGGAGGTTTGGTTCCAAGGTCCACCACTTGTCCAAGCTAACTCTATTGAATCGTAGAGAGAAGCAAAGGTCCACCACTTGTCCAAGCTAGGGTCCATTGAAACATGGAGCGAAGAATGCTCCACCATTTGTCGAAGCTAACTCTATTGAAACGTGGGGGGTTTACCTTCAAGGTCCACCACTTGTCCAAGCTATTACCGCTAGTAGCATGAGTGGTTTTGTCTCAAGATTTATCACTTTTTCACTCTACGTCATTATATTAAGAATATTAGGGTGTTAAGGTCCACTACTTGTCCAACCTATAAGGCTATGTCTTAAAGGTTATTATTTCTCACCACTTGGAGTGACCATGATAGGTTTTACATGGGGGTTTGGTTCCAAGGTCCACCACTTGTCCAAGCTAACTCTATTGAATCATAGAGAGAAACAAAGGTCCACCACTTGTCCAAGCTATGCTCCATTGAAACATGGAGAGAAGAATGCTCCACCATTTTTCGAAGATAACTATATTAAAACATGGGGGGGTTTACATTCAAGGTCCACCACTTGTCCAAGCTATTACCGCTAGTAGCATGAGTGGTTTTGTCTCAAGATTCAGCACTTTTTCACTCTATGTGATTATATTAAGAATATTAGGGTGTTAAGATCCACCACTTGTCCAACCTATAAAGCTATATCTTAAAGGTTATTCTTTCTCACCACTTGGAGTGACCATGATAGGTTTTACATGGGTGTTTGGTTCCAAGGTCCACCACTTGTCCAAGCTAACTCTATTGAATCATAGAGAGAAGCAAAGTTCCATCACTTGTCCAAGCTAGGGTCCATTGAAACATGGAGAGAAGGATGCTCCACCATTTGTCCAAGATAGACTCCATTGAAACATGAAGAGAAGCAAGATGCACCATGTCTCCAAGATGCTAGGCTTCATCGAAATACCTTAAACCCACGATATTTTGTACATGGGGGGTTTACATTCAAGGGCCACCACTTGTCCAAGCTATTATCGCTAGTAGCATGAGTGGTTTTGTCTCAAGATTCACCACTTTTCCACTCTATGTCATTATATTAAGAATATGTGGGTGTTAAGGTCCACCACTTGTCCAACCTATAAGTCTATATCTTAAAGGTTATTCTTTCTTACCACTTGGAGTGACCATGATAGGTTTTACATGGGGGTTTGGTTCCAAGGTCCACCACTTGTCCAAGCTAACTCTATTGAATAATAGAGAGAAGCAAAGGTCCACCACTTGTCCAAACTAGGCTCCATTGAAACATGGAGAGAAGGATGCTCCACCATTTGTCCAAGATAGGCTCCATTGAAACATGAAGAGAAGCAAGGTGCACCATGTCTCCAAGATGCTAGGCTCCATCTAAATACCTTAAACCCACAATGTTTCGTAGATGGGGGGTTTACTTTCAAGGTCCACCACTTGTCCAAGCTATTATCGCTAGTAGCATGGTTGGGTCTCAAGATTCACTAGTTTTCCACTCTATGTCATTATATTAAGAATATCTGGGTGTTAAGGTCCACCAGTTGTCCAACGTATAAGGCTATATCTTAAATGATATTTTTTTTCACCACTTGGAATGTGCATGATATGTTTTACATGGGGTTTTGTTCCAAGGTCCACCACTTGTCCAAGCTAGATCTATTACATATATATTATACATACAGTATTCAACTAGATTCCCTACCTATCATGTCCAGTAGCATGGATGCTCTAGATTTAAGGTCCACCACTTGTCCAACCTATACTCTCTTATGTAAGGGAGATCTCGCTATAAATTCAAAACCTTCCCGCCTAAATTTAAAATTCAAAATCTTATCGCTTAAATTTAAAATATCCCTCCCAAATTTTAAATATCCCGCCTAAATTTTAAAATATCCCGCCCAAATTTTAAAATTAAAACTTTCTTATAAAATCTAAATTTTACCACTTAAATTTAGAATATTCCACGCTAACTTGATTTTAAATTCAAGTTTACCACGAAAAGATATCATTATACCACCTAAATCAAATATGCAAACCTCAAATCATTATATTGTACATAAATTCAAACAAATTCAAATTAACAAGCCTAAACTGATATTAGTTTGCATAGATATGAATTTATCACACCTAAATTATGTCACCATGTTAGAGAGAGTGGTTAGAGAATTTGAACAAGGTCCACCACTTGTCCAACCTAGATACCAAGAAGGATTGAGTGTGCAAGGTATTGTTTGGAGGTCCTTATAGTCCACTGGTCTCAAGGTCCACCACTTGTAGTAAGGGTCACCAAAAAGTGTATATATTCATCCAAAAAAATACACGTATTTTTGGTCTACATGTCCTAGTTTCAACCATTTATGTCCATTAGGTGTATCACTAAACAACACTACTTTTTTTGAGAAACAGAAGTTACAATCATATCTACAAATGGATTAGAGGAAAATCAGCTCAGCATACATCCAGAACTTGCTACAAGAATCGACTTTAACAGTTCCATTCAAGTTTACTAGTATTACAATGTGCTAGTTATTTGTGATATTTATGTATGTATATATACTATGTGTGCATAACGTAATTAAGTGTAATTGTGTATGAGTATTACAATGAAATAACACAAATATACATACATACACATAGATAACACAGACGCACACATACATGAGCATGTATTTTCAAGAGAGAGATAGCAAGATACAGAGATAGATAGATAGAGAGAGAGAGAGATAAATACCTGTTTTCTAGAGAGAGGAGAGAGAGAAAGATAACAGATTTCACTGTGTTTATGTATGTGGAAGAGAGGAAGACGATGTATGGGAATATGTGCACGTATTTTCAAGAGAGAGACAACAATATAACAGATTTCACTGTGGTTATGTATGTGGAAGTGAGGAAGACGATGTGTGGGAATATGTGTATGTATTTTCAAGAGAGAGACAGCAAGATAACAAATTTAATGTGGTTATGTATGTGGAAGAGAGGAAGACGATGTGTGCGAATATGTGTATGTGTGCGGGGATACTTTTAAACTATGTATCTCTCTCTTTTGACGAGAGAGTGTGTGTGCAAGAAGAGTTACAGAGAACCATCTTCTGTATATGGAGAAAGACAGAGAGTGAGAGAGAGAGAAATACCTGTTTTTTCTCTATTCGTGAGGTGTGCAATGTCTCCTGAGAAGAAGCTATGCCCGATCTTGCCCTTCTGGAAAGCGTTGCGTACGCTGCTGCTTCTTTATCTTGTGCACGAACTTTCAATCCTATGCGCTCCACCTGTGTTGTGTACGATGCCGGGATTGCTCCTCTACGCGCGCGTATACTCCAATTGTGTGCGATCCGTGTGCGCTTTCTGTGTGTTTGCTGCTCGCCTGCTTTCTCTGTGTGCGTTGCTCGTGCGCTCTTTGTGTGCCTAATCTTGATAGGGTTTATTAGAATGCCACGTATGCTACAAGTCCATGTTTTATCATAGGATTTAAAAAAACAAAAGCAATATAAAACATTAACCAATTCACACGGCCAAAATTAAAGAAATCATGGTTGAAAATATGCAAAACATGCGTAACTCTATACTAGGAATTCACTTTTAAAAAAAAAAAAATCTTTGGGTGCTGTCCCTAGCCCCGTGGGGGCGCTGCCCCTCGACCCAGCCCGGAACAATATCCCAAAATCAGCCTCCCAAGCCCCGCCATCGAGAGCGCTATATTCCACATCCCCATCAAGAGCGCTACCCCCAAACCTCACGTGGAAGCGCTGCCTTGTCACCCCATTGTGGCATTGCCTTAAGACCCCGCATCTGGAGTGCTAAATGGGAACATTCTTCATTAGTGAAATTTTGAACATATATTATATTAGCATATACTTAAATATAATACAAATATTAACATATTAACTATACTACTAATTTACTATAGGAGTTCTAAATTATGTCCCATACTATATTTAAGGTGCCAAAGGTTTGGCCTTATGGTCCTAGATTTAGCCAAGTGGTCAACACATATAGGACCTAGTGCACACTGTGCCACAAAACTTGGCCACCACTTCACTTGCCAAAGTTTAGGCCACATGGTCAATCCTAAGTTTCCAATGTTCTTATTATGTCACCTTTTGCCTCGTGGAAAACCTAGGCTTGTTTTCACATACTTAGGCACTTCAAGCCATAATAAATTTTCATTACTCTTCGGCAACCCTTTTGTTCAAGTCTTTGAAAAAACGTTGTTTAAGGCCACCCTAAACCATTTTCATTTAGGGGTGTCTAAAACTAGCTTTTTGGCAATTCGAGAAGAAAATGGTCAAAGTTTTATACTTATTTTTAACCACTTGACCAATTCAAATATTGAAAAGCAAGGTCTTGTAATACTTTTCTTTGGACATCACACATTAAAACTAGGTCCCTCACTTGTCCAAGCTATGCTCTAATACAATAAAGGGCTTTTGGTTTCAAGATGCACCACTTTCCCAACCTTGATTCCATTAAAGAAGCTAGATCTTCTTAGACATTTAATAGCAAGGTCCTGTAGCAGTTCACATTGAACATTTTCCATGGCAGCTAGGTCCACCACTTATCTAAGCTATGCTGTAATAGAGTAAGGGGGTTTTGGTTTCAAGATCCACCACTTGTCCAAACTTGATTTGGGAAGCAAGGTCCTATAATAGTTTTCTTTGGACATTCACCATTACAACTAAGTCCACCACTTCTTCAAGCTATGTTCCAATACACTAAGGATGTTTTGGTTTCAAGGAGAACCACTTGTATGACTTTGTTTTTGGAAGTAAGGTCTTTGCATAGTTCACCTTGGACCTTGGACATTGGATACTACAACTAAGCCCACCACTTGTCCAAGCTATCCTCTATATATAGCCAAAGGGTTTGGGTTTCGAGATTCACCACTTTTCCAACCTTTCTTCCATTAAAGAAAGGAGGGGCATTATAACTAGGTCCACCACTTGTCCAAGATATGCTCTGATATAGAAAGGGGATTTTGGTTTCAATAATCCACCACGTGTTCAACCTTGCAAGACTTAAGGGATACTTGGACATTGGAAAGCATAGTCCTATAGTAGTTGATAGGTGGCAATGGGTATTACAACTAGGTCCAACCTATGCTCTCATATAGCAAAGAGGCTTTGCTTTCAAGGTCCACCACTTGTCCAACCTTGCTTCCATTAAAGAAATGAGGGGCTACGTAAACATTGGCAAGCAAGGTAGCAAGGTCCTAAGGTGTTTCACCTTGGATATTGGGCATTATAACTAGGTCCACCACTTGTCCAAGCTATACTCTGATATAGAAAGGGGATTTTCGTTTCAAGGTCCACCGCGTGTTCAACCTTGCAAGACTCAAGGGATACTTGGACATTGGAAAGCATAGTCCTATAGTAGTTGATAGGTGGCAGTGGGTATTACAATTAGGTCCAACCTATGCTCTCATATAGCAAAGAGGCTTTGGTTTCAAGGTCCACCACTTGTCCAACCTTCCATTAAAGAAATGAGGGGCTACGTAAACATTGGCAAGCAAGGTAGCAAGGTCCTAAGGTGTTTCACCTTAGGATATTTGGCATTGTAACTAGGTCCACCACTTGTCCAAGCTATGATCTGATATAGAAAGGGGATTTTCGTTTCAAGGTCCACCACGTGTTCAACCTTGAAAGACTCAAGGGATACTTGGACATTGGAAAGCATAGTCCTATAGTAGCTGATAGGTGGCAGTGGGTATTACAACTAGGTCCACCACTTGTCCAACCTATGCTCTAATATAGCAAGGATGCTTTGGTTTCAAGATCCACCATAATTTCCAACCTTGCTTCCATTAATATAGCAAGGAGGATTTGGTCTCAAGGTTCACCACTTGTCCAACCTATGCAAACCTTTTTCATGTTGTAGCATGATTTTTTGTTTGAAGAGTATTTTTCTACAACTATGGATTTAACAATGTAATATTTTTCACTTACAGGATGGACTTCGAATCTGGGGAGAAAGTACATATGATACTTGACAATGAAATTGTTGGTGTGTGTAGAACAAATCAGATTCCACTTGTGGTGGTACAAAGATAGGGCTGGAAAATGTCTCCATACTAGTGGAGGAATGCTTGAAGGATGTGGTCCTACCTTTTCCTACAATGGATACTTCATCTCTCCAAGGCTCATTATGGAGTGTTGTTCAATGGTCAAAGCTTCTTTTGCAATCTTTTGTATTAAATGGGAACTTAATTGATCCACACGAAAGCTACAATGGTGATGAAGAACATGATCATTCTGATCCTCTAGTTACAGATGCAATACCTATGACAAGCCCAGAATTTGAAGCAATGATTCGAGAGTCTTGGAGAAATCAGAGGGTCCTTTTAAAATATGACACAATGATGCAAACCATGAATGAAGGGACCATCTTATATGTATTTCCACATGATTATGTCAACTTTCAGGAATTTGGTCCTGATTGTGTGGGTGTGGGTATTGAAAGAGAAAATGCAAGCATTGATGATGTGGTTGAAGTGGGTAGCATCACTTTGCTAAAGTGGCCCATCAAGCAGACAACAATGTTGAATGGGAGTCCATTACAACGCTTTGTTCCTGTTGATGGCATGCATGCTACATATGAGGATGTATCCAACGATGACAATGTTGGAAAAAAACTTGATGGGAGTAATGTTGTCTAGTTGTCAAGGAAGAGACGATACACTTTCATGAACTTCCATCAACATACAAACAAGTGGATATTTTATGTGAAATCAACACGACACTTGACCAAATGGGCTATGAGAAGAAGCTATCCCAATCTTCTTTTGGTAGAATTTGGAACAAAGAGTACCCACATGTCACTTTAACAAAGACGAGTGAGTTCTCTAAGTGCAATATTTATAGCTCAATCAAGGCAAGGTTAGAAGCTAAACCTTCTCTTGAAGAGAGAGCTCTTCTCTTGAGGGAGAGAGAAGTTCACATGGCACAACAAAAGAGTTGCAGAAGCCTATATTATGCATGGTGCACGTATTTAGAAACTCAACCACAAAAATATGTATGCATAATCCATGATAAGATGGATCAAAAGAAGACTGCCATTCCTAGATTACACATTGTTCCCAAGGGTGTGGATTCGGGATATAATCTGCAGGTGGCATTGATTGGCATGATCACTCATGGACATGGAGAAGGTTATTACGGACACTTTGTCTTGAATTGTTTGTGGCCAGCTGATCCAAATCTTACAATTGGCTCAATTGCTAATTGTTTACATAACGTAGAGAGGATAGATAAGCATCCTCTTGGTGATCTAGTAACAAATGGACTTCCAAGGAGAAATATTTCACTACTACATGCTTTGAACTCGAGGGATGCTTTGGACTACCATAACTTGAGTGATGGAAAAGAGCCCATTGTGCAGTCGTCAGAAATTGCAGAAGATGAATTGGGGTCAACATTTCGCAGATTGCCAGAGAACTTGTTGCTACAATTGGATAATTGTGCAGGGGAAAACAAAAATCGATACTTATTTGCCTATTTGTCAATGCTTGTTGCAAGGGGTGTTTTCAAAACCATCCAGCTGGGATTTTTAATGGTTGGGCATACACATGAGGACATAGACACCATGTTTAGTAGGTTTTCAGAGAAGTTGAGAGTTACACAAACCTATACTTTTCCACATTTGATGGATACATTACGAAATAGCTCATCTTCATCTCCAGCTCCATTTTTTCTCACAAAGATCCCCAATTTCAAGCAATATTGTGATGGACAAGACATACTTGTTGGACATTCCAAACCGCTTCAGATCAGGTTCTTTATACAGGATGAGACACCAATGATGCAATATAAGGCACATGTAGGTGTATCAATTTGGAGTGGAAGTATTCGCCTTTGGAAAATAGACATAGGAGGCAAGCCAATGCTACCACATGGAGATCCACCTCTAGTACAAATGGCGGAGTATGTCAAGGCCCACGAAGAAGTCATTTTGGGGCTAAAGAACTATATAAAATTTTGGAAAAATTTAGGGAATGGTTCAAGTATTCCGCGATATTATAGACCCGTGATAGATTATTGGAGTAAGGTAATTGAAGAGATTGGAAAAGCAATCATATCAGAGGGAGTCTTGTATGAAATTTTTTGGCCAAAAACTCAAGAATATTCTCACCTACAAAGCACTACAATGAATTTGCAACAAGGAGCATAAAGATTCCTAGGCCTTGAAGAGTTGAACGATCATTTTTGTGAGCCTCAACGAGATAGGCCAAGGGAAGAGTTTGACCCTATGTCTGATGTGCACCAAGGTGACTTTCTTATGCTTGTTCCGAGTGACACAGAAATCTATCGAGTGTGGCTTGCAATGGCTTTATCTGACATTGATAATGAGCCTACATCACCAAACTACAAAAAAACCTTGATTCAATATTGGGCACCTTGCGCGAGAAAAAGTGGGATGACAGATACTCAAGCTTACAGTAATTGTTGGAAGGGTTATTGGGATGTCAACTATAAGGACCCACAAGTGTGGGAAACTATAGATGCAATTGTTTGGTCCTGGAGACCCAGCAAAGAAGGACCATTTTCTAGAATAAAGATTCTAGAAAGGCATGCTCTAAAATCCAAAGAAGGCCTCACTCATGCACATCAACCACACTTGGATCAAAGTTCAGATATGGTATCAAATGTGGAGTAGAATTATGTGGAGCTTCTATTGTGACTATACTAGTCAATTTGTAAACAAAATCTTTTTTGTATCTTCCTTTGTTTTATGTAATTTATAGTTATTATTCAAATCCATGTGTTGTACATCCTCTTGACTTTTGGTGTTTATCAACACCACAATCCTATGAGATTTTCACTTTATTTACTAACCACACACCTCAATTTTTCCCACTTTAGGTGGAAAATTGCCAAATTACATGAATTTAGTCGATTTGGAGATTCCCATAATGTGAGATTTTTACCAAAATACCTAATATGGTCTTATATCATAGTCCCAGAGTAGAGTAACAAATTCTACTTGGTGTTTTGAAGATGTCGTCATCACAAACATGATCCTAAGCATGCATACTAAATTTGTGCACAATAAAAAGAAAAATAGTCTTACATAACAAAAAAATTGCTGATTAAAATGCATTTACATTTTCTTACTCTATTGTAGCATCGACAAGGTTTATATTATCCTTAAGCTGTGTTCCTTGCATCCATCTAGCATATTCAAAAGGATAGTTTTTGTATTTAATAAGATATCGTCGGGATAATCTTACCATGTCTTAGCACCTTGTCTTTATGTAGTAGTATGGATCCGTCTCAACTATACTCATTAGTAGAGCAAAGATCTTTCCATGTACCTTAAGTAGCAAGGAACTTTTCGGTTTTCCCTCAAGGATCGTGAAAGGTGCCTTCTGATAGCCTCCAATTTTGTCATAAAAAAGGCTAGAAGATGCAAGTTAATGATAGCATGGCATTATTTTTACCAGTGCTTCTTGGCATCTATGCATATGTGTACCCTTGTTTTTATGAAATTTTTCACCATATTATTTATCCCAAAACATATCATGCAAGTCATCCATAAAAACTCTCTCTTTTTTCTTTGTAAAGTGGAAAACCATGGGTCATGTGTGCACACAAATGAAAGGCTATAGCCTAAACTTTTTAACCTTTGTACACCTTTTAAATTATGGAATAAAGAGAAAAAGGAGAAGAGTGTCATGTGATTTGGGAGGTTGGGAAGTTGAAGGTGGTTACACTTTTGTCTTCCTTTATCAACCAATTTGCACAGCTCATTTCTCTTTCTCCAATTGGCACAACTCTCTTCCTGCTTCTTGTTCTTTCTCTTGTACACCTTTTAAATTATGAAATAAAGAAAAAAAAGAGAAGAGTGTCATGTGATTTGGGAGGTTGGGAAGTTGGAGGTGGTTACACTTTTGTCTTCCTTTATCGACCAATTTGCACAGCTCATTTCTCTTTCTCCAATTGGAACAACTCTCTTCCTGCTTCTTGTTCTTTCTCTTGTGTGCTTTCTTGCAATATCCATGGAGAGTGAAGGAGAGGATGAGGATGAGGATGGCTTTCATGACCATTTTTTTTGTGTGTCATAGCATAGCATAGTCCTTTCATTTGTGTGTGTGCATGTCTATGGGCGTTCTTGAGAGAAGAGAGAGAAGGTGTATGTGTATGGCTGTTTCTTGAGAGCAATTCCTGCAGTTCTTATCGCTAGTAGGAGCCAAGCTCCTTGCATATACTTTGCAAGATTGAACATGGTTCTATGTGTTTTATGAGTGCTTGGAAGGAAACATTCACCTGGTGCTTCAAAGTCTATCTTTGTAGGCACCTATTGACTTTGAGCAATATCTGGGATTTTACCTTGTTGACTCAAAATCTATCTGAGATTTTACAATTTTGACCGATTGATATACATTGTACCCTGTTTTTTTCTAACATGGCTCGAAAAAGGATAAAATTTTCCTCTTTCTTTCTCTTACTCTCTTGCATCTTGCTGAAATTGATCATGAAACTGCTACCTTGAGAACCCAAATATCTAAACATGATTAGTTTTAAATTAATTTCCTTTGCAACTCCTTGATTACTTCTCTCCCCTCATATCAACTTTTGGCCTCGAACTAATCTAGCAACTCAATGTATAGTTTTATTTAAACATCCCTTTTCAAAACCTAAGAATGGTCTATAGTCTAGTTTCATGATCATCTAGTCTATGGTAATAAGTAAATGAACTTGAGCATGCCTAGGCTATAAAATTATAATTGCAGACTGACTTACTAATCCACAGCATAATGAAATTATTCAATGAAAAAATTTAAAGCATAGCAGCATGCATTCATGAAATCATCATCAAAATAGGACAAGCATGCATACTATTGCAGTTATATGCATGCAGATGCAGCTAAAATGCCCATGCAAATTTCCCAATAACCCAAGTTTGATACAAAATTCCAAAATAACTAGGGGTCTACATTTCTCTCCCACTGTAATGTGAAGTCGTCCTCGACGAACAAAAATATCTGCTACACTTCATTACTTCAAAACTTCAGTTCCCTAGCTCTGCAACTACACTTCACTGCTATTGCTAAAAATAGCTCTCTTCCCTCCTTAAATACGAACGCCCTCATGAGCACAACCTAAAACCAACACACCAAAACTAACTGTATTATTGTCTTTTCTCATTTAACACATTACAACATCATACTTTTTCAACATCTTAGTCAAGTAATAACATAGTCAATGATAAATTAATAAGCACTAGACATAACATAATAAACCAACTGGCACTAGTAAATCTATATACTCACACTAACAGCTTTTATAAAGATCTACCAATCAAAAGCCCTAACCTCCCCAATAGGCAACTTATCAGTAAATAATAAAAGAGATTAATTATTAAAATAACTATAACCTATCCTAATCCAGACAATAATTTGTCACCTTTAATAACAAGAAAAACTCCCTTCCATGCTGCTAAATCTTGGGGATTTTATATTTGCGAGCTTTCATTTCAAGCTTTTGCAATTGAAACATTATTTTTGAGCTTTTTAACGCTTGTATTACATTAACAATATCTTCAAATATTAGTGTGGCATGAGAAAAGTCTACATTAGATTGTGCATTCAATCACCAAACAATCAAATGTAACATGTATGCATGTCTTTGCTTATGGGAATGTATGCTCATGTACATCTTTTATTAGCTTGAAATGTCCTTATAAAATGCACCATTGCTAATTAAGTTTGATTGAAGATCATATTTTGAAAAGTACCAAAGAATATATCTACCATAATCTCAAAGTAACTTAGCAAATGAACTCAACAAACCTCAAAACCAAATTACATTCCAAGTAGCATGATATGCATTCCCTTGTCAATGGTGTATATATGCACAAGAACTAGAGTTAAGGGCATTGGACCAACAAGCTTCATCATTGAAATATTCTTGGTCATACCCTTGTTGGGCATATCTTGCAATGAGTGTATGTCAAGAGACGGAATCCAAAGGCGAATGTCCTCAAGAACTCTTGGTCATACCCTTGTTGGGCATATCTTGCAATGAATGTATGTCAAGAGACCGAATCTAGAGGCGAATCTCCCCAAGAACTTTTTAAGCTTTTTGATAAACACCACGTTTGGCATGCAAGTCATCCAAGGCATTGCCAAGAAATTGGTTTCTTTTCAGTGGTTCCAAACTAGCTATATCATATTCCTATATCAACATCTTTCCTAAGGCATCCATTGGAAGCTGCTCACAGCTTCCAAGCCATACCCTTGTTGGGCATATTCTACAATCAGTGTGTGTCAAGAGACTGCATCCTAGAAACGAACCTCCTCAAACACTTTTTTGTGCTTTCCATTGGAAGTTGCCCATAGCTTCCAAGTAGAGAGAGAGAGAGAGAGAGAGAGAGAGAGAGAGAGAGAGAGAGAGAGAGAGAGAGAGAGAGAGAGAGAGAGAGAGAGAGAGAGATCATACACAACCCTTTTCCTCTATGATGAAAGCTTTGGGACCTACTTGTATCATTTTTCTTTGTGACTTGTCATCTGTGTGTGTGTGTGTGTGTGTGGGATGCTTAAACTATCGTGATATATTTATTTTTTCTCCTACACAACTAGGGACTCACCTAGGGACCCTGCCCTTGGTCATGGTAGTACTAGATATGACTTGTCCACCTACAAAATGCACTGTGAGTTCATATCTCTCCAAGTGCTATAACTTCCTTGCAATCAATACATGTGTCTCTTTAATATATGTACATGCATATTTCAATCCACAAGAATTGTTTGGTTTTTAACCATAGTGCTCTTCAATATGTTGGAAGCCACCAATATCTATCCATTGTCCCTGCAAGTACACGTTTGTGTGTTTTTCCTTTTAACCCCAATATTCCACAGTTCTAGTCTCTTAAATTGAAAGGCTAGTTATAGTTGTTATTTTCACACATAGAAACTTTGACCAAGGAGATTCTCGATCCCCCTTCTCTCAACATGCTAGTACACAATGACATAGCATGCCCCCCCCCCCCCCCCCTCTCTCTCTCTCTCTCTCTCTCTCTCTCTCTCTCTCTCTCTCTCTCTCTCTCTCTCTCTCTCTCTCTCTCTCTCTCTCTCTCTCTCTCTCTCTCTCTCTCTCTTTCTCTCTCTCATTTATCCCATAGATACATTATGCTATTGGTCAGATGCGCACATCATCACATCAATTAGTGGTTGAGACTTGCATATTTAGGATAATACATCAAATATGTCATTGTACGGTATACTATGAGATACAAGTCTTCTTTCATTGATTATTCAGAGAGGGACTTGGACCCTTGTCTAGAGTCATGAGAAATCCGGATCCAAGATGCCTCGGGTTGTTGTTGATAGATTTGCACAGACACAGGGAGAGTCTCTTGATAAGATCAGGCAGTGGGAGACATTCACAGAGGGAGATCACTAACTTCTTTAAAGAAGGGACTCAACAGTCAGATGAACAAGTTTCACAACAGACTTCATAGCCCACCTATATTAGAGGTATATTAGTTGACACAGAAATGGATCTCGGGAGATCTAGACGTCCATGTCTACAAGGGTGACCACGAAATCAACGGAAGCTCCATGAAAGGATCGGGACTATCCTAGCATGACATGGGAGATGCTCAATACGACTATTTACAGAGGTGGACATTGAGGATGCTCTTCAGTGAGATGGATGCAATACTTTCTCTGACAATGAGGGAATCCTCATAAATTGATGATGATGATGATTTGGTTTTTCACTTTAGCTCATTTTTATTTTTATTTCGTGCCTAGGCATTGTATTAGATCCACCAAGATTGTATCAAGTTGGTCTCATAGGTCAATTATGCATTTTGAAGATTTTTAATATAACATTTCTCTCTCTCTCTCTCTCTCTCTCTCTCTCTCTCTCTCTCTCTCTCTCTCTCTCTCTCTCTCTCTCTCTCTCTCTCTCTCTCTCTCTCTCTCTCTCTCTCTCTCTCTCTCTCTCTCTCTCTCTCTCTGTGCATCACTAATTCATCAGTCTTGATCGAGAGGTTCTAAGCACAAATATGGCAAGGTTTTTCACTGCACCAATATTGGAAAAATTGATTGCACCACATCTATCTGATAAGCACAAAACTATACAAGAAACCAACACAATCCTTAGCTTTTAGAATGACCTCGAGGCCCTTGAATGAAATCCCATTGAGCTTGCAACTATCAAGCCGGACAATTCCCATACATGCCTCCCGCTTGGTAGTATTCGACAAACCCGCCATGACAAACCCGCCAGCACCTTGTGTATTCAACTATGAATCATCAGTGAACTCCAGGACTGCCACAATATTAACATTGGGATTACTGTCCAGCCACTCTCAAAGCTCGCCCTGATCACAGCTAGGAGAAGCTGAAAGTTTGTCATCTTTGTGATGGGGGGCCATTAACTATTGCCATTAATTTAACGCATTAGCGGAGATCGTCGTGGACAGACAATGTGTGTGTGTGTGTGTGCTATATTGCTGCTGCAATGTCAACATTGCTAGTGCATTCACCCCAACATGGATAGGTTTGGAGATTAGCCACCTGCAATACGGATAGACAGGTTTGGAAAGCCGCACACAAAGACGAAGGGGCACAGTGCAGGTGGAAGAAGTAAGCTAGCTTGGTGAGGGCTTTGACACATATCTTCAATCACCCACATTGGTGTTGATAGTATATACTTATATGTATCCAGACTAATCCATAATCAACAAGGAAAAAAAAAAGGAAAAAAAGGGGGCCGAAGCCCCCCATCATTCGCATGCAATGGGGGCTGAGCCAGCCCCCCTTTTTTTTGCATGCTATGATGCAACACTAACCGACACCACCCTTGCGACCATGACAATCGTCAACCTTGGTGCAATTCGAGTTGTTGCCACACCACATACCAGCAAGCATCAATGCTGCAGCTCCCATCCTTGTAGTCAATGGAGCTGAAGGCATTCATAGCAATACCACTGTGATAACAGATAGCAATAATGATAGCATATCACCTCATGCCAGAATTGTGGTGCCATTGCAAGTCCATGATGAATATACTTACATCATAGGTTTGCTTGAGGATGTAGTTCAACTAGCTGCATGTGACACTAATCACCCCCAGCTAGTCTACCAAGTCTTGGCACTGATCGACTGCATTGGCCTGGGCTCCCTACAGAACACGAGTATAAAAATCTCTCTGCTAGCTATGCATGTCGTCAAGATTCCCTCAATCATCACCTGCTGAAAACATTGTAGAGATTCTTGCTAAAAAGGGCGTTGTCAAGCTGCAAGCATCGGTGATTTTTCAATGGGGAGGCTCTAGCACCCCCTTTGTTTCCCAGAACTTTACATTTTTCCGCGAAAGTATTATGTTTTGTATTTCTATAAATGCTTTCTCTTGGGGAACCACTTTGTCGCCCTCACCGCCATTGCTCCCTTGCTTGCACTAGCAAATGCTTTTCCCTCCCTACCAAGCTCTTGAAATCTCTTGCACCTGCACACCATATTAGTGTACATGCAAACAGATCATGTGTACTGAGCTCTACAACGTACGTACTTGATTTTTTGAGTGATTGATAAGTATAGACACACTTTAGCAGCCAAACATGAATTAAGCTCAAGAGACCAGGGATCCGAGAATTCAGAGAAAAAGATCTACATGATGCATGTGTATCCCATTACTAAAATAAATTGGAGAGAACCAATGGCTCCGAGGTGTGTCGGTACTAGCACTCTCTCTTTAGTTTCCTATAAGAAGAGAAAGACATTTGTTGCATGTGTGCTATGCACTAATGTTGTGTGTACACCAATGTGAAAGGTCACGCACACACAAAAATCATTTGAAACGCCTTCAAGATGCAAGAATTGGTGATTGCATTTGGAGATGTGCCCTCGTTTGTTACCTGTCAAAAACAGTACAAATCCTGTTTTCTTTGCATTGTCTATCACTTGACAATGCATATGGCAAAAAAGAAGGGGGTAATGGAGCCCCCCCCTTTTTTTCCTCCATAGCCTTTATGCACATATGCATTGCCAAGCAAAACATTTATCATTTTAGTTTCTTTCTTTGTTTGCATACTTGTATCCTACAATTGCTTTGAGAAGTGAAATACTGTCATAAAGGTTATGCCTACTCCTATCCTACAATACAAACACACAAATGTATAGAAAAAGGGGAGGTTAGAGACCTCGAACATCCGCATGTGGGGGGCTTAATCCCCCCTTTTTTTCAAGTTTGTGTGTATCTCTTTCCAGTTGAACGACACTTTTTGGATTTTGATAAGCTTTTGGGTTTCCTTTTTTCTATCCAATGAAGGTAGAGTGGGTTGTTTTGAAAGTTTTATGCTAAAACAAAGGAAACTCTGTCCATTTTTTTATGTTTTTTATACTTCAAATAATTTTTTGGTTTTGACAAATCTCTATATCTTGATTTTTTAATTATATTGTTTCTACAGTGTATTTAATGATTCCTTAAAAAATATATTATTTTTGTTATCTACTTTCAATCATTGTGTCAAAATTGAGTATAGCATAAGAGTTATTGAGCTCTCTGATCATCTGCTGCATGCGGATGATTAGAGAGCTCAAACACATACTATACACAAAAATAAAATAAAATTGATTTAAAGTGTATTTAATTGGAGCCTTGAGAAGTAGATTAGTTTTGTTGTCTATTTTAAACTATCATCTCAAAATTACATAAAACATATGAGTTGTTGAGCTCTGTGATCATCCCCTTGCAAACGGATGACTAAAGAGCTCAAACACCTATTATTCACTAACTAATAATGAGAAATGGGTCTTTGGAAACGTGTTTTTATTTTCTATTGTGTTTTTACTATTTGAACATCCTTAATCTCTTGTGTAAGTCTTAATGATAAAGGTGGAGAGGTGTTTTTTTTAAGGCTGTGGCAATATTAAGGCTATGGTGAAACACCTATTATACACGAAGTAATAATGAGAAACTATGCTTTGGAGCGATTTAAAGTGTATTTAATAAGATTTTTTATTGTGTTTTTACTATTTGAACACCCTTATTCTCGGGGGGGTGCATTCCCCATCCATGCAACATTTTGTTCTGGAAAGTGACATTGATTCCATGGTCCCATGCTTAGTACTTCATTTCATAATGAAAGACATTAGAAATAGGTGAGTGTACCAATTAACAATACAAGGCAAAAGTGGTGTCGCGGGCCTTTTTATTTCGTGAGATAGGGGGCATGATAGTATTTTCTTTAGAAAAAATAGCAAAAGACAGATACTAGTTAGAGTATTTTCCCTTATTCACGGGGGGTGAGGAGGATCTACTAGTGTCAAGAAAGCATTCTCTTTAGGGAAAATAGAAAAATACAAATATTATCTAGAGTATTTTCCCTTATTAGATCCACATGAAAATAAGCATCTATACCCTGTGGACCTCCATAACTTAACTCACAAGGGGTGTGGTTGCACCCCGTGTCTGGATAAAAAACCCCAAAAGGAAGTCACTACAAAGCCTTTTGAAAGCATCTAATAGTTCCAACTTCCAAGAAAGAATTCTCTTTAGAAAAAATAGTGAAAGATAGGTACTAGCTCGATTATTTTGCCTTATTAATCAAGACATGGAAATAAGAATCTATACCCCATGGACCTCCATAACTCAACTCACAAGAAGTGTGGTTGCACCCCCACGTCTTGAAAAGAAAGCCAAAAAGAAGCTACTATAGAACCTTTTGAAAGCATCTACTAGTGCTAAGAAATCATTCTCTTTAGGGAAGTTTGAAAAACACAGATACTAATTAGAGTATTTTCGTTTATCAGATCGCATGAAAATAAGAATCTATACCTTGTGGACCTCCATAACTCAACTCACAAGGGGTGTGGTTGCGCCCAACATATTGAAAAAAAAATTCCAAAAGGAATCCACTATAAAACCTTTTGAAAGCATCTACTCGTGCCAAGAAAGCGTTCTATAACAGGAAAATAGGAAAAGACAGATACTAGTTTTAACTGTTTTCCCTTATCAAATCCACATAAAAATAAGAATATTTCTATATTCCATGGGCCTCCATAACTCAACTCACAAGGGGTGGGTGAGAGCCTTTCCAGCATCCAATGGATCTAAGATGCACTTGGAGCCCTTGGGGGATTAGGGGTGTCTCTGTGCATGTGTGTGTGTGTGTGTGTGTGTGTGTGGTGGGGGGGGGGGGGGGGGGGGGGGGATCACTATGTATAAATTGTGTATATCGCATGCATTGAATTTCTATTTTGAAAATTCTTTATCCATGAGTTTTTAACAAAAAAAACCCTTTTATACTCAAATTTTTTCCCAATTTTGTTTTATGGTACCATTTTGTATATAAAATGTTGAGAAAGAATGAAAACAAATAACACCTTCTGATGCACTCACCTGATAGTCATAGAGTTAGTAAATGACTCCCCTAAGTTTGAGCCCTTGCACAATGCTTTGTGGCACCATCACCTCCACCTTGCATCAAAAGGCCGGGTGGTAGTCTGTATCTAGCCCTTGAAAAAAACTTCACAAATAGTTGTAGTGAAAAATGGTGTGATGGTCTTTGTATTACATTAAGTACTATATTAGGGTGTGATTGCGCATGCTTGTATGGTGGGTGGTGTGGCTTTTATGTCTCTAGAACTAGGAAAAAACTTATGTCTCATGAGAACCCATATGTCTCGTCATATATCAGCCTTGGACTAACAACCATAGACCTTCTTTCCTTTTTGTTTAGGTCATCCACATAAGGTGTATCCTTTTCCATAACGAATGAGATGGAATTTTTAATGTCGTTGATCACCTAAAACACTACCCTAAATTTATCATCCAAAATGTATTTTGTGGGGGCTATTACAAGAGTATGACAATTTTTGTTCTACGTTGGCTCTCGAGTGTATGCCTTCTATCTAATGTTTTTGGATATTGTAGTGATTCTTGGTTGGTTTCCTACACTATAATATTATGCAGTTTCCCCACTATCCACTTCAACATCTTCACTTGCATGTTACCCATATGGTTTACCATCCATTTTTAGTAGGTGATTTTTGTTGTGATGGAGGCCATATATCAATGTGTATCTTTGATGAAACGAAAAGTAGTGGCAAACAGCTCTAAAAAATAGTTTCAATTGCAAAAGCACAAAATTAAAAGCTCACAAATAAAATACACTCCTAAATCTCTACAGAGGTAAAACTTGTTAACCCCTATATTATACAGAGTATATCAATATGACAACTACGTGGAAGGCATAGCTTGAATTTTTAATCCTTTTTTATATTTTTAATTACCATTGTTTATTGAATTGTTTTTTTCATACATTCATTCTTTTGTTTTTGCAAGTCACATCGGACTTGGTTTTTTTTTCCCCCTTGCATTCCACACTCACTGCTACCTTGAGCAGGTATATCTTTTCATATTCACTTATCAACCCATATAAAATTTAGATACGGCTTGTGGCTCTATCACTAGAGACAAAGTTGGCTCACCCACCTACCAAGCTTACATGATGATGGGTACACAAAATATAACATATAAGTTTCCCTCCCCAAGCTCACCAGAAGTGTAATATTTTAACATACCAACCATAATCTAGAGTTTAAAGGTCTCTCCTAACCATAGAGATCTACGACACTTCAAAGATTTTTTTTACCCATTAAGGGTATAAATGTACTATCCAGCACTACAGTGACTATATTAATTAATAACCTTTACTACTCCTTGTTAGTCACTAGCCAGTTTTGGTCAAAATTCTTGATTTGAAATAATAACTTGGAAATAAAACACATGTTAAGTATTTCTTAACATTGTTGCTCTACTTTGAATTGCATCCCCAGATACAACTTGATAGCTCTTCGCTCCACCGCAACTACTTCTTTCTCTCTTTTGATCGCACACTTCCCTTCACTTACTGCAAAAGGATTAAAACTACATACCCACTAACGAAATGTACTCCTATTTTTTATGATTTTTGTCATTTTTGAAACTTGTTTTTTATTGGTTGGTTGTTCTCTTTTCTAATTGTCTTTTTTAACATAAATTTGTAAATAAATAAATAAGCATTCAGATTTCCAAGAATAGTGCAATGGATTACAAGCATCTATACGTGGTTCAGTCATCTACATTCTGAGGAGCTACTGTGTCCTACACATAGACTGTATCCTAGGTCACAGACACCTATATGTGCTACAAACACGTACTTCCATTACAAAGCTACAATTTACTACACATAGACCACACCCTCTCCAATTTTGCATTCTTCACATCATGTATATGTTTTTTATTTTTTATTTTTTATTTTTTATTTGCTTTCAAACATTTTTTTAGATGCAACCGTATTGTAAACTCTTGCTTTGAAACTGACTCCACAAACAATGATAAAATAACATCTTGAAACTTCCTCTCAAATCTCACATCTAAAAATATTGTAGTATTTCTAACCCTCAAACATCTCATACCTCTCAGACAATATCTCCACTATATCTCTCAAACATCTAACTTGTCTAGCTTTTCACTCTACTTCTCAATCATCTCTCAACTTCTTAACATCTCTAACTCTCAAGCATCTCTAAACTTCTTAACATCTCTAACTCTCAAGAATATCTCAACTTACTAACTTTCTTACAAACATCTCTCACTTCCTTAACATCTTTCACTTCACACCCTTCAGGTTCCACAACGATCTCTAACTCTCAATCATCTCTCAACTTCTCTAGCTTTTCACTCTACTTCTCAATCATCTCTCAACTTCTTAACATCTCTAACTCTCAAGCATCTCTCAACTTACTAACTTTCTTACAAACATCTCTCACTTCTTTAACATCTTTCACTTCACACCCTTCAGCTTCCACACTAATCTCAAACTCTACTCTTATGCACTTCTCTGTCTCTTACACACCAATATTTTCTTCACTACAAAAATGTACTGCAGTTTTGAAACACAGAACATACTAGACATGGCATCTACTCCCTCTGAATTGCTTTATGCCCATTTTAATTTACATACAATTATGAATTGATTTTTCTAATTCGTCCAACTCTCATGGACAATTTTGCTAAAATTCTATTAGTCAAACACCAAAGTTATGCCAAATATGTTTGAATTTGAATTTCTCTAAATGTCATCACTCTTCCTACAATTGAATGTGAATGACAAATATGAGCAAGGATAAACAAGAAACCTTCTCCTCAACGATATCTTATCTCACACCACTCAAGTCACACTTACTCACTCCTAATCTTTACTCACTTCTCACTCTCCCTCAAACTCAAAATCTTTTTTAACTTCTCTCCTCACATGATAACTTAACCACTTAATCAACTTCCATCAGAACATGGATTCCTTATCCATCTTGCAGACACAAAATCACTAAACATCCAAATAAGAACAAGAAAAACTCTTCAATGTAGCCCAAATATCTAGACCTAAATGATATTACATTAGAACTCACCCTCACTATCCATATGACATGAAATGACATCTCCTTGATTATATGTATCTCGATTAAAAATGAGCTAGCTATTTCATATTACAAACAAGAAAATATTTTGTTTTACTTCTCCTTTTTTTCTAAACCAAACATTCATTACTTACTCTCCTCTATAATTCTCTCATCATTGAGCTAAAATGATATGGTTTAATAACTCCTTGTTTCTCACAAGCTTTGCAATATGTCCTATCACACCATAATATTTATACCCAGATTGTCTCTTTTCATATATTTTTCTATCCTTGTTCTCTATCCACTCTATTATAAGCTCTATTTGAAACTTTGTTTGCACATTTTGTCTCCTAGGCATGCTATTGTCCTCTACTCTCTTGACTTTGTCCCCCCTAATTTCGCACATATGCAATGCATTGCCTAATTATCTCACTCCCCAAAATAATTACACATCTCTTATGCTCGTTTTCATCATCATTAACATGTTTAGTGTGTTCTTCTATTGGTTTCTCAAATTCATTCAATATTAAGGCTTTTTCTATATTTTGTCGCTCGCAAACATTATTCTCAAAGGTAGAAGAACCCTGACACAATTTCAATATGAAAGTGCTCATATGCAAAGTTCTTCGTACATGGATCCTTACAAGAAACTATATTTTCTATGATATATTCCACCAAATGGAAAGTACTCCTCCCTTCTTTATTATAGCACACACCACTTAATTCATAGGGTATTAAAGTTTCAAAATAAAATTATTGAAATCAAGACACACTTCTAACAAGGCTTGTCTTTTCTTGATATCTATCAATATAGCTATGTTATCATCCACTATCTCTCTTTCCTCTTTTCACACCTCCTAATAAACATGGATTCTTAACAGGAATATATATTTGGTTACTGATAGATTTACTAACATCATGAGTACATTGCTCATTAGCTTTGGAAGCTATAGCCTCACTCTCAAGGAATCTTTTACCATTGCAAAGAACATGTCTCCCTGACCTAAGATTCTTATACCCCTCATTATCCTCTTTCATCGCTCTAATACATTCGCTCATAGTTTCCACTACCTCAACATGAGATCTACGATCTTCCTCTAAAATCTGACAAGTTTCGTCCATTTAACTGAAAGATATCATTTTGAATAATCTACTTTCTAGCATTGTTAACTCTTTAATATTATGTTTAGCTTCCATCAAAGCTTGTCCATTTTCTATCTTTAATCGAGTCAATTTTTGTCAAATTTGAGCGAAAGCCTCATCAACTAGTTTTTGTTGTTTTAGTAATTCTACTTGAATAGTCTTTACTTCTTCAAGTGCAGTAGGATCTCCTAGACACCCCTCTAACACACTTAAGTCTACTTCCACCAACTTCATCTCCCTCTTTGTTTGTTTTTATACCATGCTAACTCTAACAAGCAATTGAATCTCTCAGATTCTATAAAGTAATAGACGGCTCCCGACTAACATATTCTATTGGCAAACTCAAGGTCATCAAGAACAAGGTTCAAGCATGCAAAGTCTATGCACCGGGATGACCCAAAGTCTATTTAAGTATTTTCCTTCTCGATGGATACACCAAATGAACGCTTCCTTCCAAGTCTTATTAATGTAGTCCAAATTACCTAACGGCCCCCTTAACTAGCCTCTAAAGTCTCTAATTTTGGGTAAACAGGGCCATGCATACTACCTTTTTTTTCCCAAGAAAAAGATCCTTCTATTAATTACTGAAACTGCCCATAGGGCTACAACCACCTCTTCAAGAGAGGGCTACAACAACCATGGTGGGGAGACTCTCCCAATGAAAAAACCAGCATATGTACAATGGGGATAAATCAAGAAATGGGGGGAGGGAAAAGCCACACAGGTGGTCGGTAGTGCCATCGGAGTACACCCTGGACCATGGTGTAGAAAGGCCCAGGATGCCAGAGTCAAAGGAAAGCCTCTCTGCGCTCTCGCATGCTGTCAGAGCTGCCTTGTAGTCTCTCCAACTATCCTCTAAGAGTGTGGATCAGCTCTAGCCAAAAATCGCGAACAGTCTCTTCTGGTGGCACAGGGCGAGCCTCAAAGATGCGGAAACAACGGCCCGCTAGATGAACTAGATTATCAGGCCACTGATAAGATCCCAACACTCCTCTCTCTCATTGCACCACTACTGTGGAGTAAGCTCTATGGCAGGATGGAGTGTAGGTCACCCCTCCTACATCACTATCATCCTGCTGGTGGAAGATAGCTCAAATTGAAGCGTCGGGCCCGTGAGGGTGGACCAAGCCGCTGCTCCCCAAGTGTATTGTCGAGCCGTGGAGAGAGCAGGCATCAGCAGAAAAACTCAAAGCCACACCTACTGTGCCGAAGGACAATCCCAAAGGCAGTGACACTGAATGGTAACAAGATGCACGTGCGGCCGAGAGACCACTATGCACTAGCCAGATCCCAGCTGCTGTAGCTCTATGTGCGACCAGCCACTAAAACAAGGTGACTCGCCTCGGCTGTCTGGATTCCCATAACCTCTCCCAGAAGGCTGCCAAGAACTGAGCTGTGAGACCCTCCTCCTGCGAATGAGGTGCTGCAGCGGGGCGGGCCTCTCTTTGTGCTACTAGTATATGACTTCCTAGTTGAACAATATACTGAAAGAACGGGACACCTGGATGGTCTGCAGAAGAGAAAGGGTCCCTCCAGAGCCACTCACCAGGATCCCACTGTACTCATGCCAGTGGAGAGCACTCCCAAGCCCACAGCCTCCAGTGTCCAGACTCAAGAGCTGCTGGGTCAGGATCGATGACACAAGTCCTCCCACAGATGCCCACTACTCGGATCCTCTGAAAACAGCACTTTGCCACCTGTGGGGCCTCTACTGCAACTCGTTGTAAGTGTCCCTCACCCTATAGCTTGAATAAAATGGATGGAACAGTCTCTGAGCAAGCCCTAACTGAGATGAGAACCTCCAGTCGTGTGAAGGCTCCCATCCACCTGGGTGCTACTGGCTCGAGAGGCGTGAGCCACTCAGCTGGAACTGCCCCTGTAGCTGGAAACCTTGCACCTCTTCTAAAAATCCTAAAAACTCTAACCAGTCACCTAAAAGAGCACACTCTACCCGCTGCGATGGGACCCCAAGGAACATGAGGCCGATTACCAACCAAGTCGCCTCTCTGAGTGCTAACCATGGGGTTCCAGACAAGGGGCTAACGTAGGTGCTGCTCCATGCAAGTAGGCTGTCTCTGCTCCAAGTCTCACCGTAAGAGCTCCCAAGATCAAAGCAAACTCACAGTGAAGCGGTTATCCAGTCTCTTGATCAAACCAACTCTGCGCATCTCCATGAAGATCCATCTGGTCAAAGGTCTCCAGGGGCCTCCAGCCTGAGGGCACCCTAGCACGAAGCCGATGTAGCAAGAACTCCTTCCAATTCTCCTCACTTGGAAGAAGTCCTCTGACTATGAACTTCCCAAGAAGGGCTCTGCTCTGCTCTGCAATGCTGGGTCAATGATCCGAAGCCCTCCCTGTGAACAAGGAAGAGTGATGACTTGCAAGCCACTTTGGCTCGGGCTATCTGAGTGTCACGTCCTGACCAAAGGAAGTTCTTGATCAGCCTCTCTACCTGGTTGATACAAGAACTTGAGAAGATCCAGAGAAGTGATGTACCACATAGTCGCCAACAACACCTAGTTGGTCACTACTACTCTGTCAGCCAAAGAAAGTCGTGATGATGAGCTCCAATGTAACAACTTCCTCCTGATAGACAAGAGGAGGGGAGCAATCTGCTTCTTGAGAGACAAGTCCAAACCAACCTGGCAGCCCAAGTACCGAACTACAATCCCTGGGGGAATCCACCTAAAACCCTCTCTTGGCATCCAATCAGGCACATGAGCACTACCAACCGAGAAAGCCACTCTCTTTCTCCAGTTGATCAGTGCGCCTGATGCACAACAAAAGGTCTCCAGATCCTGCTCACATCTGTGAAGGTTGGTCTCCTGACCATCTAAGTACAAGGCTGAGTGGTCGGCAAACTCAGTGTCTAGTAGCTCATCTCCCCAAATAGGGAGTGCTAAGCCCCGTAGACCAACCTCCTGTGATACCAAAAATCTGCTCATCACCTCTGCGTAGAATAGAAAGAGGCAGGGGGCAAGAGGACAGCCCTATCTGACCAAATGTGTGAGCATGAAGGGATCACCTCTACCTCCTGCCAAGAGTACCTGACTGTGAGCCTGTCTGTACAAAGCTGACACCCCTCTGATCCAAGCATCTAAGAAGCCCATCCTGCGTAGAGTGCCCTCTAGAAAGTCCTAGTCAACTCTGTCGTATGCCTTCTCAAAATTGAGAAGAAGAATCACTAGGTCCTCACCATGGAGCCGTGCTAGGGCAAAAGCCTCCCAAAAGTAAAGATATTGTTAAGGATACTACGTTCCTTGACAAAACCTGTCTGAGTCCCACGTATAAGGCTCTATAGAAGTGGTTGAATCCTCAAAATCAGAGCCTTGGCAAGAATTTTGTAGGCTGAGTTGAGGATGGTGATGGGGCACCATTGTTGAATCTCGTCCAAGGAGCCACCCTCCTTGGGAATGAGGTAGATCAAGCCCTCACTCATGATGTCGGCATCACTCCTGTGTGCAAAATGTACTGAAAAGCACTACAGAGATCTGACCAGGCAGGTCCCAGTACTCTAAGAAAAAACTGGGAGTCAACCCATCCTCACCTAGACAGCTACCACGGGGGAGGTCCCTAAGAGCCGTGTGCAGCTCCTCAAGCTAAAGTGGCAGCTCAAGCCTGTGACGCATCTCCTCAATCATAAGACAAGGCATCTATGCCCAAACCTACTCCCTGCATGCATCTTGACACTCTGAATGAGGCTTTTCAGACAGTAACTCACGATAAAATTCAGTAGCAACTACACATATATCCTCGAGCTCAGAAGCAACTGACTCATCGGGCCTCCGCAACTGACTGACCTTGGTATGAGAATGCCGAGGTCCCACTACCTCAAAGAAAGCACCAGTCACTCTGTCACCCACTTGTGTCCATTCAGATGCCTGGCGGTGGAAAGCAAACTCATGGTGCCACTCCTCAGTTCTAACAAGCTCCTGGCGAGCCTGCTGTAGCTGCTTCTCCAACCAAGGACTATCTGGATGCTGCTCTTGCATCCCCTGTAACGAATCAATGCCCCGTCTGAGATGCTTCTCCTCCTCTCTTGTTGCAGCTCGGCGAGCGAAAGACTCCTGGAGAAAGAAATGACTAATCTGAGCTAGTCCTGAGGCCACTCTGTCAGCAAGAGAATCCTGCTTGTCCAAGCTCTCTATCTAGAGAGCCTCTACTCGCTCTCTGAGTGCAGAGTCCAGCAATACCCTCTCTGGGATGCGAAGCATCATGCTCCCTCTCCTTTGCCTGTTTGCCACTGTGAGGATCACTTGTGCATGGTCCAAGAACGAATTCCCATCCAGAATGCCAATTGTCCCTCCCAAGTCACTAAAATGGTCACTAGTGTAGATGCAATCTATCCACGATAGATTCACTCCTCCCACTCTGCGGTCCAAACGGGAGAAGGCAAGGTTGTCTAGGGGCCTCACAAAAATAGAGTGCTATCAAACATCCGAGACACTCAGAGTCGTACAAAACCTCTTCCAAGCTGCCAGCTCAACTCCATACACAATAGCATGGCTACCACCAATCTTGTCAGGAGGGTCCTCCAACATATTGAAGTCCCCTCCTATGCACCAGTGTTCTGTCTGTGGTAGAGACTCAACTATCTGTAACCAAAACTCTGCTCGAGCACTCGCCACATTGGGTGCATAGATGTTCAAGAAGCCCACAAGGCAACCCTGAATCTGCATAGTAATCCATTGAGCCCTGCCTGGCACAATAATCCCTCTGCCCACAATGGCCTGCTGCAAAGAGTCTGTAATAGTCATACATACCCCACCCTGGATGCCTCCAGGTCCAAAAGCAGCTGACCAAAAAGTATCATATCGTCCACACAAGAGCTGACCACGATGTCTAATGCGGATCTCAGACAGATGGTGCTCCTGAAGCATAAGGAGATCAATCTCTCCTCCCACAAGGCAGCGTTGAAGCTCCTGATGCAATCGGCCCTACAAACGCTAAAATTGGGGCCCACCAAGTCCCTGCATGTTCCATGAGATGATCCTCATGGGGAGCAAGAGATAACAGATACTGTCGCAATAGCTAGACGGGCTATCTTCAAGACTGGCTTGGATGGGGAGTAATCCGCATCCGAGTGTCCTCTAGATAGGCGTGACTGCAACGAGTGCCTGGCCCAAGACCAAGTAGAGCGAGCCGTATGTAAAGAAACCTCCTTTGTCTAGGAGTCCTCATGAATGTGTACATAGCATGGAAAGCACTATGTATCGGCAAAGAAGTCAACCACATTGTGTCTACATCCTGCTGTATCTGGAGGTGTCACTGCAAACTTGGCTAATGGCCACAAAGTCTGAAGCATGTCTGTAAATCCTAGTTCTCCCATGTGGTGAGAGAACTCTAGGACCTATGTGTGCAACCATCCCAACACTGAGTCGAGAGTCCACTCAGTCTGGTCCCTGCCACAAAGGGGAAAGGAGAAGAAAACTGCTAAGTCCAAGGCCTCTCTCCCCTAGCTGCAAGGAACAGAACATGGACCCTGAAGCAGGCTGCCTCATGGTCTGCTGAGGGGTCACCAAGAAAACGAGTAAAGTCGTAGTTGAAGAAGTCCCATCAACGTCGGATGTTGATGCTCGTCAGACCACGAGGGATAGCTGCAAGGGGAGACATCTGTACCTGTAGAAGGGGTCGCAAGAAAAGATGTCCCTCTCTTGCCAAGCGACTCGTGGCAAAGGCGCTGCCAAGAGATCTCCTAGCAGTTTGGGGTTGAGTCTATGGTGTAGGTTGAGGCCTACTCTGTGGATAGGCCTTCGCAAGATGGCCCATCTGTTGACTAATGAAGCACTGGTTCGGGAGGCCCAAATACTCCACACTCTGTCTAAACCAACCCCCACTCACCCGAGGCAGAAGG